>NC_141022.1:50097500-50305000 GCF_052040795.2 Danio rerio | reverse complement strand
CAGAACTGCCGCTCACTGGATATTTTCTCTTTTTCAGACCATTTTCTGTAAACCCTAGAGATGGTGGTGCGTGAAAATCCTAGAAAATCAGCAATTTCTGAAATACTTAGATCAGCCTGTCTGGCACCAGCATCCATGCCACGTTTAACGTCACTTAAATCATCTGTTTGATCTGCAGCAGATCGTCTTAACCATGTCTACATGCCTAAATGAATTGAGTTTCTGCCATGTGATTGGCTGATGAGAAATTTGTATTAACGAGCAGTTGAACAGGTGTACCTTATAAAGTGGTCATTGAGTGTATATACAGTCAGTATCTGGGGAATAAAAAAAATATATATATAAAAAAAGCACTGAGTGTAAAAAATAAAAAAAGTCTGCAAGTCTGCAAGCCAAGCAAAGTTCATCTGCTCTGGAAGAGTCTAAGTAAGTGAAAAAGGAAAACCAAGACATTACGTTCCATAAAAATACATCGTACTTGCTAGCTTTTATGAAGACAAATATTTTATAAGAGGAGCCTTTTTTCAATGGTTTTACATTAGCAGTAGTATTTAAAATGCAATCCATTTAGTATCCCCACCATTGCAAATTAGTGAACCTAAACCTCACATAACAATAACAGACACTATAACATACCAAACAGCAAGACCTTGCCAGACTTGATTATATTCTGCAGTGCATTGTATGACTGACATTTTCCTCAAAACTCTGTCACAGTGTTTTTTCTTATTCATGCACCAGACTTTCTTTATTAGGTTGGAGGGGTATTCAAATCCTTGACACAACCTAAAGGGGACAGAGAGGAGGGAGACGAGAGCCCCTCATTTGTGAAACGTCACAGACCTGAGACTCGGAAAGATCAGAAAGGGCCCTTTGGGCAGATTAAAAATGCATGATCTCTTCTGAAGCAAAGAAACAGAAGAAGAAGAACTGAATGCGCTTTTGGAGAACGCTGACTCTTCGGCTGAAATGGAGCATGCCTTTCATCAGTTCTAATGAAGACCCAGAGGCAGAATGAGAAGGAGAGAGAGCTGAAAATAGGCTGGTTTTTAAGGGTTTGGGACATTCCTGCATATCAACATCGGGCTGCTGAGCTGAAGTAATCATCAAGAGTTTGAGTCCATTGCTTCGGTGGCTTCCTCTCTGTCTCCATCACTTCCTGAGCTCACATTCACAGGCTCGGCTCCAAGACAGTCTACACACAGCTACTTTTAATGGCAGCATTCTGACCAATTCAACAGGATCTTCATGAGGGAATAGCTGACCTGAGAGTTCAATTCAAAAATAATCTATTGTGAGAATCAAGAGTCTATTGCAAATTGGATTTGATAAATGGTATCAAGTCCCTTTTTGTTAGAATTTTAAAGAAACATCTAATAATTTGACACTTTTGATTATTATTGATCAAAAATCACTTGCTAATAATAATTTGAAAATTTTGTTGTGAATTTTTAGAACTCAAACCAGGAGACTTGATTTAAGCTGAATTCTTTGCTTACCACAGGTTTGAAATATACTTGCGGTGATCGGTTATAAAACATTGCTTCTTACCTATAAAGTTTTGAATAATCTAGCTCCTGTTTATCTAACCAACCTTCTGTCTTACTACAATCCAACCTGCTCTTTAAGATCTCAAAACTGAGGGCTTCTGGTACTACCTAGAATAGCTAAGTCAACTAAAGGAGGTGGTGCCTTGTCATTTATGACTCCCAATCTCTGGAATAGCATATAATGTTCAAGGCTCAGACATATTCTCGCATTTCAAAACTAGAATATCTTTTTAGAAAAGTATATAATTATTATGTGCTCCACGCAGGTGAGCTGGCTTGACAACCACCTATAGGACACACTCCTCCTTAATACAACAGACATTGTGTTAGAAACCCTCATATGCTTTACAAGTTTGTTTCTATGTTTGTGTATATAAATGCTATTTTAATTTATAACACTTCATTCTTGCATCTCGTTTAAATACACTATGAACAGCAGCTATGCTAATTATTTTCTTTATTCTCTATTTCCACCTGGGCATACTCATTGCATTGATGCAATCCAAGACCTGTGAAGAGATGATCCCAAGGTATTCATGGTGAAGTTTTCTTTATTTTCTTCGACGTTGTTGCCATGGCTTGCTTGGGTCTTGACTTGTAGAGCTGCACATCAATGGATTTGCTCTTCAGTGTTTGAACTTTCAGCAGTAGAATTTAAGCCATCCTGAACTATAATAAAATGAACCTCAACTCTGAAATCTGGACTTTACTAGAATTATTTTAAGCTGCTTTTTCCATATAGTGAAAATCGCTATATGAATAAAGACGAAAAAAAAAAATTGAAATAAAAAAACCGCACTGTCAGTGCACCCACTGACAGGTAAAATCCTTCAAGTTCAAAGCAAACTTGAATGCCAAGGCATTTTAGATATGTATATTAAATAGCCTATTCAATATATTAACATTAAACATATATTAAATATATTAAATAATCAGCAATTGAGAAATAAATGACAAATAAAGAATAAAAACAGACAATATCTCTAAAAATATAAAATAATTACAAGATTAAAATGTGTATAATTATTTAAACAAGGTGAATGCGTTGATTAACTATTACTAACGGTGTACATATAATTTGCAGCCAGTTTAGACCAGTCTCCTCCTTGTCCTCTTTGAATTTGTAGTAATGTTTTTTTCTGAGTTGTTTAGATTAAGGAATTAATTATTTAATGTTTCTCTCGATACCCGTGTCTGTATGTGGGCAGTCAGCTGCAAAGGCAAGCGAAAGCAGGCTTAAGCAAATAGGTAATTCAAAAATGCATACAATTAATGACAGCTTCTAAAACAAAAGCAAAAGCCGAATCCCGGATATCTTAGGAGATTTGGAAACATTGTTGGACCAAAAAGGCACATCTCTGTGGGTCTGCAAAGCTTGTGAAACTATCTGTGGGAGTGTTGACAGGTCTTTTTGTATCTTTGGATGTTAAATACAAGAGTTTGTTCTTTTTATGTTAGCAACAGTAACTAGGGGGGCAGTACTTAAAGTACATACACCACAAAAACTGAACTTCTCATGAGTCCATAAAAAATACTTTACTGGATATTCACAGTTGTAGCGAAGTTAAAGGTATACTTCACCCAAAAAAATAGCAATTCTTACATCATTTACGGATCCTCATCCAAACCCTTATAACTGCCATTTTTGTATGTGGAACACAATAGAACATTGAGACTTTCTATCTTCTATTGTGTTCCACAGAAGAAAAGATGTGAGAATATCAAGGTTTTTTGGGTAAAGCATTCCTATAATGACTCTATAGGCACATGAACACACTGCTGAGTGAAAAATCCTGTTTTAGATGGAACTATTCTATAGTGAATAGCATAGTGAATGAAAGCAAAAACTGACATTTTAACAGAACTTATCACAATACATTCTGGGAGTGAAAAACTTGCAAGATCTTACATTGAACCAAAAATAAATAAATAAATAAATAAATCTGATTTTACTGGCTTAATACATAGTCTTTGTACATATTCATACATTTGGGGTTGGTAAGATTTGTAAGGGTTTATTATGCTCACCAAGGCTGCATTTTCCAATACAGAAAGAGCGGTTATCCTATGAAATATAATAACCTTTTTCATTTTCTATTTATTGTATATATTGATGGCAAAGCTGGAGATCCAGTATCTATTTCTCCAGCCTTCAGAGTTGATTGATCCTTCAGAAATTATTAGAATTTTCTAATGGTGCTGAGGAGATATTTTCTGATTTTCAATTCTCACAACATTTATGCTGCTTTAAATTTTTGTGAAACCCATGATACACATTTTACACAGATTGCTAAAAATAAATTACATTAAAAAAACACTATTTGTTTAAAATAGAAAACATATGCAGCATATAACATTTTTATGAAAGACAAAAAAATGCTTTCAGTGTATGGATATAAAAATGGATATCATAAAAGTATTATTTGCTAAAAGCTTTAATCAACTAAGAGACAATATTTGTAACAACTCTATGTTAATAACGTTTTAGTAAGCTCCGCCCCCTACCCAATATTCAGTTTCGGTTAGAGGTACATCAACATACTGAAATAGGAGTCTTAGCAACTTCGGCTTGACACACAATAAAGATGCTGCATTCTTCCTGATGGTTACATAACTTTTACACGCTCTAATGGAAAAAATTTTAAACACTAAAGCATTCATACAATGATTTATAGTTTTTTTTTTTCAATATATATGAACAATATCACAAACGTAGCAGTTCGATGTGGCTGTATATTAGCACTGGTTAGCATGAAGTCACAGGCTAAGTGTCTTAATGTCCCACTAGTGACAATACAGCCACATCGCAATGCTTTGAGTGTGATATTGCGTTTATACAACAGTTCGACGGCATAATTGTGTGTTTAAAAAAGAAAATCAAACACGGAGAGTCTCAAAATCCTACTTTCTTCCGCCATTCCTTCACATATGCAGCTGACGTCACAACTCATTCAGAAATGCAGAAGCAGAAACCATTTCTCATTCACTAACATCACTTTAGAGCTAGTATTTGATTACTTAGTTAGCGTAATGTCTGAAGGGATGGCAAAACAAGTGATTTTGCTCACATTTTAATATTACAAGGCTGAACAACATGAAATGCCATCAGTCTACAGAGATTTCCCACTATTTCTCTGTTGCAATCAGGAGATCACACTATTACTGTAGTTTTCTCGTGCAGTGTGTTGCAACTGACAAAACACCAAGTTAAACCATAGCCAATAAAGGGAAAGTTGTAGTGAGGTTGTTAATTTACTGTCACTCTTCTTACTAGCATTTATGGTCAAAACTGCAATAAAATAATACAATAGTACTCAGAAAATGGGTTTTGACTGATTTTTGCACACTTAAATTACCATAACATAAGCAGACTACAGTTCTCCTTGCAGTAGGGATTACAATAGTAAACAAACTTATAAAATATATATATATATATATATATTTTTTTTACAAAATAATCACTGACATAATGTCTTTAACATGTCTTATGTACAAAACATAAACTTACAGCATTGCCTCTATGGTGATTTTAAGCGGATGCTTTAGATTTTCAGAGAAAGCACATGTCTGACATGGCTTCCACACAGAACCAGGAACACTAACAGGAAGTGACTAAACAGGAAGTGTCTTATAACCTAAAATAAAGGTATTCATTCAGTCATTCATATTCTTTTCGGCTTATTCCCTTTATTAAACTGGGGAAGCCACAGCAGAAGGAACTGCCAACTTATTCAGCATATGTTTAACACAGTGGAAGTCCTTCCAGTTGCAACCCATCACTGGGAAACATCCAAGCACACTCATTCACACACATACACTACGGACAATTGAGCCTACACATTTCACCTGTACTGCATGTTTTTGGACTTGTGGGAGAAACCGGAGCACCTGGAGGAAACCCATGCCAACATGGGGAGGCCATGCAAACTCCTAACAGAAACGCCAAATGATCAAGCTGAGGCTCAAACCAGCGACCTTCTTGCTGTTTGGCACAGGGCCGGAGTGGGACTCCTTTTCAGTCCTGGAGTTTCAAGCCTCAGACCGGCCCACCTCAGTTCACAACTGACTATATTAAAATAAGGACATTTCCAATTCAGTTTCTAATTACACTATCATGTCTTTTTTTTTTTTTTTTGAGAAAACAGCTGCTTTAGAACTTAAAATGTTCAACAACCCTAACAGTATTATGTCTTAACAATAAAAATGAAAAAAAAAAAAAAACTACTCAAAAGAGGATCAAAGCCAGGTCCGCAGCGTCGTAACCTAACGTGCTAACTAGGGATGGGAAGATTAACCGATATGTATCGATACGCGGTCATGCGCGTGCACGATGCGAGTGCATCGGTTGAGCAGCAGAGGATGAATGAAATTTTGGAAGCAAATCGAGATGCATCGGTTTTTGCGAGATGCATCGATTTTTCCGAGATACAGCTTATATTTTTAATATAGAATGTATTTTTTATTTATTAACAAGTGTTGTCAACCTGTTTTTGGCGCATAATTTAATCGACCTACATAAAGTAAGCCTTAGCAACGGATTTGCGGATGTGTACACTTTCACTACAACTCAGTGTATCAGGTGTGCGGATGAAGCTAGTGGTGCGCCCTCAGAAAGCGCGAGAAGCAAAACAAACATATTCCCCACTGAGTTTTAAATCTAAAGTATGGCAAGCAACATTATGGATTTAAGGATGGACGACATGACAGGACAGATGCAATTTGCAAAATGTGCCGCGCATCTGTAAAATACGCGGGCAGTACAACTAATCTGATATCTCACTTGAAGCGGCGCCACGGTGTTGTTGTGGAAGCATCTTCCAGTGTTTCTGCATCCCCGGCTTTCGCACTGCTTCAACCAGTTCCAAAAGTGGTGAGAAAAGCATTTCAAGTTTTTTTTTCCATGCGCAACAGTTCTGCTCGCTCTACGCCAATAACGAATGCTATTGCATTGTTCATCTGCAAAGATATTCAGCCTAGTGTCACGGAGAACAAAGGTTTTAAACACCTCCTCCTGTTAATTTTTATTTAATTATAATAATAATAATAATATTAATAATAATAATGATAAAAATAATTGGGTGTCACGGTGGCACAGTGGTAGTTTGACCACCTCACAGCAAGAAGATTGCTGGTTTGTTATATTTTTATTAGCCTGTTGTTTACAGTGACAGTGATGTTTCAAAGCAGCATAACACTGCTAGTTCACCACCTTAAGTTTTGAATAATCAGTGGCAAAATATATCTTTGTAAAACTTGTTTTCATAGTTGAAAAGTTAAATCACAATTCTTGTTGTGCAATGCTAAATTTATTTATGTTGAAAGAGTGCAAATATATACATATTTTTTTAATATATATTGCACTTATACATTCTGTTTATCTTGAAAATACTTAAATAATATGTGCTATATGTTCTAAAATGGCCCTCTACTGTAAACTGACACTCTGGCTCTGAGAGAAGAGCCAGTTTGTAAAAAAAAGTCTTGGTTTTGCTTGGTTTATAAATAATCAAACTCATTCAATGGCACAGCATCCTCTTTCACATCATCTCATAAACTTGATCTAATTAGTTAGTGCTGAAATATCGCATCGTATCGTGATATGGGTGTGAATCGTATCGTGTTGCATCGCAATATGTCACAAATGTATCGCTAATATATCGGATCGTATTCTTTGTATTGAGATGCGTATCGTATCGGCATTATAGCTTAGATGCCCAACCCTAGTGCTAACCACTGGACCACAACAGCTGTGCTTTGTGAGGTGGCTCGTCTGAGTTATATCATCATTAACCTGCAAGCTGCATCCTGCTCACCAGGCTACAAGAAAATAGATAAAAAGAGCAGAGCTGCGGTAAAATAATGAATAAGAAGACTGTGGTCAAGTAAAAAAAAAAAAAAAATTAATTAAAAAAGTGTGACTGCTGAGAGCAACAGATTCTGGAGCTAGGGACACCGGCCCTCGCGTCCATAAAACGGACCGGCCCACCGGGAATTCTCCCGGTCCTCCTGATTAGCCAATCCGGCCCTGGTTAGGCAAACTTGCTACCCACTGTGCCACTGTGCATTCCAAATAAAAGTATTGCTTTTTACAAATAAAGTAGATTAATTAATTAAATTATCAATTTAACATTTTAACTAAAGTTATATGCATACAAAATATTTGAAGACATTTTAAAGTGAAACTTTTTAAAGGGCAACACAATTACTATTGTATAAATACAGCCCGACAACATACAAAAGAGAGATCAACTTAGAAAGTCATTTACCTGTGTAATAATGATTTGATCAGCTGTAGTTAGAAATTATGTTGTTTCTCTCTTAGGGCTTATTATGCGGTCTCTGTCACCATCTTGTGGATGAAAATCGTCAACCTTCTTTTCTCAATAACAGGCTAATGGCCGCTGACATACTGTCTCTCAGAAATTATAAATATTTTAAAATAGGCACCATCCTTATAAATAAACTGCATAGTTGCAATCTAAACAACTGCATCCACGGCTAAAAAGCCTCAAAAGTACATTATGTTGTCCAACAGCAGCAATATTTGTCAAACTGTCAAGCTGAAATACGGGAGACTCCCAGGAAAAACGAGACTGTGTTGGCAGGTATGGACCAGAGACATGTGCTGTAGGTGAATTGGGTAAGCTTAATTTTTTGTGGTGTATGAGTATGTCCTGGTCCTCCAGGTTGGGGGTTGAGCGTTGGGCTAACAACCCACCTCATAAAACTAGATATTATGAAACACCAATATGGTGCAGCTAAATATCAACTTCAATATAAATGTCCCTGGAAGTAAGTAAGACTCTAAGAGACTCTTGCAGACACTTGAAAACTTCTTGAAAATGTCTGTTTGATTGCAGAACAACCAACATGTTCTCAATACAGAATTCAACTTGAAAGCGTCTCCTGACTTGGATTCTGAAATCTAAAAGCTGCAATGACTTCTGAGACTTCTAGACCTAGTACTGTGGTCAAGTCTGCATTCATGCATCCTAAAAATCAAGAACAAATTCGAGTTCTTTTAAGCGAGCTTAGCTCTTGCGGTCTGCAATATGAAAACTAAACTTCGTCTTTTCACTTTCAGAAATAAAGGTGAGATGTCACTGGGGTAGTACCTTTTCGAAAGGTACAGATTTGTACCTAAAAGGTCCATATTAATACCCCAAAAGTACATATTAGTACCTAAAAAGTACAAAAATGTTCCTCTTAAAATTTGTAGGTACAAATGATACACTTTTGAAGTACAAATATGGACCTTTCAAGTGCAAATGTGTACCTTTTGAAAAGGTACCACCCCAGTGACAGCTCGCGTACCTTTATTTCTGAGAGTGTTGATGATGACGTTACACAAGGACACAAGATTGCTTAAGAACACATATTGAGAAACAGCCCTGGTCATAGGTGACTATCGACAAAAACAACACAAATCGTTGTTTAACAGGACATCTCAGTGTTAGTTCCAGAAGAATAACAGAACGCAGATCACCCGTGTGGTCTGCTTAATTGTCTATCTTTATAAAGCCTCACAGCTGGTCAGATTTTCCAGCGGAAAAACAATCAGGCTGCCAAGAGCACAGACAGCAGTCCCTTCGGTGACAAGCTCCTCCATTCCTCCACCGAGACGCAGACATGTGTGGGAGAAGCTGAAGAAGAGCAGAATAATAAACCACTGGACACCCGCCTGTCAAAAGCCATCACAAAAACAGCAGCTCGGCGCCTCTGTTTTGGATCAGCAGGCGAGTCAAAGAGCTTTAGTCCCCTGAGAGACACTCAAAACGCCCCGCCCCCATCCCAAAGCCCACACAGACGCTCACCAATCAAGAAATAATAACACAGTAAACGGGTTTATTGCGTTTTGTCTGCCACATTTAATGTTTGACCTTTTGCAGCCAGCGATGTGTTTCTTGCGATCTAATAACAGCGGAAGGAAACGACTTTACACAGCCTACACATTCAGGGGAAGACACGAATACTAAAGCAGAGGTTGAGGATTAGTTCACGATCTTTCCCCGTCCCATTCAGAGGCCTTTATGATCCACATTTAAGAAATGATGTAATTTCACCCACTTGTTTAGGAGAGGTCATTCACATTTGATTGTTTTGCTTTGGTTGTAAATGGAAAACAATGAAGCAATGAGTTTAAAATGCATTAGGTACAAAAATAAAAAAGTTTGTCAGCTTTTACTCACCTAAAATATCCTGAAAATGTTAAAGTCAAAACAGTATTTAATCAAATTGGCTTGCACTTCACAGACAAACAAACAATAACGTCAATGACTCGAGAATGATGCGTCCTCTAAGGGAGTGATTTGTTTATTCGCGCATGCGCAGATTTGTGCAGGTGTAGTTGAAGATTGTTTTTTTTTTTTTTTTGTCTTTTATCAGGTTTGAGTCTTTTGTTCATCACTTGAAAGACAGAAGCAAAACATATTCAGTCAGAGCCGAAAAAAAACATTTGATCTGTTCATCTCTAGTCCTCAGTTTGAATCGTTTGTTCATCATGTGAAAGACGGAAGTCAATCATATGTATCCCCTTCAATTTACTGGGGTATTAGGACTCACACAGACCACAGGTTGAGCACCACCCACTGGCCTCACTAACACCAATTCAAACAGCAACCTAGTGTTCCCATGTGGTCTCCCATCCAGGTACTGACCAGGCTCAGCCCTGCTTAGCTTCAGTGAGTGATATGGCTGTGTATTTTTTTTTATTAAAAGTAACTGCATGAGTATAATATGTTTTTAGTGTGAGTGTGCGACAGAGAGAGAGAGAGAGAGAGAGAGAGAGAGAGAGAGAGAGAGAGAGAGAGAGAGAGAGAGAGAGAGAGAGAGAGAGAGAGAGGGAGAGAGAGTGAGAGAGTGAGAGAGTGTGTGTGTGCAGTGTGTGTCTGCAGCAGTTTTTGTGGTGTTTATAGCTGGTGGGTCAAAACTGGCCAGAAGGAAAACAATTGTCATGTCCTTCATTAAATGAAAATGTTTTTTTTTTTTTCAAATGTCCATTTTAGAAAAAGTCAACAAATTTTAAAATGGGAAAAAAAAAATATATATATATATATATATATATATATATATATATATATATATATATATATATATATATATATATATATATATATATATTGTTTTTTTTCTGCTGTTAAAATATTGCCCAGGTATTTTTTAACTGTAAGTCAACAGAAGGGTTAACAGCATTTTGGTGTGACAGCAGCTGAGCGCAGCACATTCGGGCAGTGAATCAGTGAAATGGTGAGATCTTTAGCACCAGATTGACAGGTGTGGATTAACTTCTCTAAGGTTACAGTAGCCATCTGAGGGAATGAGCCTCGCCGCCTGAGAGAAGGAAAAACGGTGAGCTGCTGCTGATGAATCCAGGGCTTTAACCCTCTTTAGCTTACAGTGGACAGAGGACTGATCTCTCATTACAGTTTAGACCACTGCTCAGACTCACTCTCTCTTTCTCTCTGCATCCTGACTGCAGCTAACCTCTTCAAATGCAAAATTTGAATTAATTTATAAGACAATAACAGTAAAAAAAAATAATAAAAACTTTTCGCATTAAAAAAAAATGTGCATGAATTAATGTGCATGAATTATGAAGATCTGAAAATGTTTTCTGCAAAAATTACATAAAAAATAATAATTAGGCATGCCAAATTAACAGCCAAAATGCATATATATATATATATATATATATATATATATATATATATATATATATAATAAAATGTAGTTTTGTGAGTTTTCGGGCATGTTTAGACCCTCAAAATCACGATTCATTCTACAGAAGAAGAAGAAGAAAAAGAAGAACAAGAAACGAAACAATTTCAATAGGGTCTACACACAGTTTCAGTTCTCTGTCCCTAATTACTATAACAATGATCTTTTCAGATGCTGATAATGTGCTTTATTCTGTGATAAATGTTACAAGTATGACTTTGAAAACCATTTTACATTACATTTATTGGCACACTGAAAGTGGCAGCAGATAATTAACCTCAGATTGTCTTTCTTCTTGTTAATTAGATTACAAATTGTTCAGTTGGGAGTGCAGTGCACTGTTCTGCATTTCTGAATGGCTGGAATTTAATTGTTTATGTTGTATGGCATTTTATGAAAGCTAATTAAGTCAAAATATTTTTTCTATGACAGAGTTTATATCTGATAGCACATGTAGGTCAAGATGCTCCTGGATTGGCCAGCCCAGTTACCACCCATGAACATTATTGCCCATGTCTGGGGTAAGATGGAGGAGGCATTGAAGATGAATCCAAAGAATATTGATGAACTCTGGGAGTCCTGCAAGAACACTATTTTTGCCATTCCAGATGACTTTAGTTATTGGAGTCATTGTGGTCGAGTTGTACAGATGCAGTCCTCCAAGTAGTGGGAGTCATACACAATATCAATGATTTTTCAAAGGCGCCATGACTTTATATTCTATACTGTAATTTTTTTTTTTTTCTGTTAAGTGACTTGTTTAAGCAAAGCTAGACCTTACTTGCCTAAATTAATAATTAAAAATCAAGGCACAATCTTTTTGTCACAGATAGGCTGTGACTGACTAAGCTAGTAAGCATGCACTAACTCACACAAACCATTTCCACTATACACACAATTTAGATGCCGGCTGAAAAAACAAACAAACATCAAATGTACTGTGTGTGTGGATACCTGACTTTTTTGTGTGATTAAGAAATACTCCATACTCAATACTCTAACTTAACATTTCATTATTTGGTTTAACATTTAAATAAACCATACCAGACTTTGTTGCAATCATAATAGTTTCTTTTTCATGGTTAAAACTAACAAAAAAAAAAAATATTGTCCTACTTACATTCTGGGTCACCTCCAAACAGCCAAACCTGTATGCACGAAAGGCAGCCATTTTAAGGTTTACTTTTCCCCAATGATTAGGGTTCTACCATGTTATATGATGTCATAGGGGGATAAATCAAGGAAACCATTGATTTTGACATATTAATCAGACCCTTTTTATAGGTAATTCTGAGATGTATATGTTGCATGTTACTACCATATGTGTTGTCTCATAAAATATTTTTGACTTGCTTTAGAAGTTGTATATGTTTTCATGTGGTATGTTCAAACAAATTGGGTGGAGCCAAACTCTATAAAATAGGCTCGTTTGAGGTGCGCCTCGCCTTGACTGCATTGACTGTAAACAAAAGCAGGCGTGTGCAGTAAGAGGAGGGCTCAAAAATTACAAGAAATTATTAAGAAGTCGGACACTTGCCGAATCTCGCTGTTTAGCCACCTGGAAACGTCACCAGTGGCGGAGATCTCGTTCGCATTTTTTATCGCAGACGAATGACCTCATGAAAAAATACTATGGTGATTTATAGTAAATATTATAGCATTTTTGAACATGTTTATTCAGTATTGGGTTGTGTTTATAGTTGTTGTGATACCAGAACTATAAAATTTAAATAGGCTATTTTATAATATGCTTCAAAAGCACTACAGTATACATTACTATAGTATTTTTTTAATGTGGGAGTAAATGCAATAGAAATATCACTGTTTTTACAAAAAGATGGTCAGAATTACAGAAGATGAACAGCTCATTAACTAAAAGAATGTATTAAAAATATAATTCTGTATATTCAACAAACGTTAAAAGAATAACAAAATAAACAGCTTATACAGCAGGAAAGCTTTCAAGAAACCTAATTTGGCTATATTATAAATGAAGTAGCCATAGCAAGATGCTTGTGAGTGACGGGTCATGACAAATGTTTGTTTGACGAATAAATTCTTAGGGGGTTAATTATATTGACATGCTTATTAGGTCTATATAAACTGCTTTTAATCCAGCCAGACTTAAATAAATAGCCCAAGACTTTCTCCAGAATAAAAACTATTAGACTGTAGGAAAAACTGTGGAAATGTTCTTGGTCTATTAAACATGACTTTTGACTTCATATACATATACATATACATATACATATGTGTCTGTGTGTGTGTCTTGTTTGCTACACCCTTTTCACTTCTCATATGAAACCACACAAAGATGAGGCATAATGACAAAACAGTCTGATTACCTTTGTATGTCTGAATATGTAATATGTAATGCTCTTTATGACTTTTTTTTTTTAATTATCAACGAAAATACAAAAAAAGGTATTCAACAAATCCAAAAACAAGATAATAAAGTGTAATGTGTCAGTCTCATCCAATCAGCATTAAGCTGTGTCGTCAGCCAGTCGTTTCCCATCATGCTCTTGGTAACGCAGTCTTTTGAGAGCAACTGCGGCCGACTGCTCTATCCGAGGTACCCGCCTCGCGATCGCGAGAGTCAGCGTGACATCAGAGCGAGGCGAAGGCAAGGCGGACACATTTCTAACCGGCATGCATCTTGCGGTGATCACCGGTGATCGATTCTGCGCAGACTTTGGCTAAGTCAAACAAGCCTAATGGCTCCTGCATGACGGACATCTTAGGAAGTTTTTTTTTTTTCCTGTGTAGATAGTTGTGTGTTTGGGCCTAACTGTTGGCACAGCCAGAACACACCTTGATTCTGTAAATTTTGTATATATATATTTTTGCTGGGAATGCACACATTTTTGCACTAAAATAAACACTTTGGACTGAATTTATTCCTCGTCACTGGTTTTGTACATCTGCACCCCGGTACATCCTAACACTTTTATTTGGGTAAACTAAGCATAATCTAGAGGTCTTTGCCTTTAATATAAGCCACTTCTGGTACCAAATCATCAGACGTTATTATTTGTAATTCCTAAAACTTGAATAGGCAACAAGACTTTTGTCAGGTTTATATGGTATATATACAGTCATTCAAATCCATCGCCTGAAGGAGACACTAGAGACCAGTTGAACAAAAACAGCACGGATGTCCACGATGTCCAGATGGTTTTACCAGCATATCATAGCTGGTTAAGCTTGTTAAGAACCACACAACATGCTGTATGCAGGGATCTGGACAGACAACGTGCAATTGTTCTTAGCAGCCAAGGGTCAGGTTATGCTCCCGTCTGCATATATGCAACCAGGCTTGTCCGACCTCATGGGTCCATCTTTACAAGGATGTCAGTGAGTTGATCTGGGAGAGCATCACCTCGGAGGTCTCGATGTGGGGTGACAGGAGAGATGTGTGCATCTGACCTTGGTTCTTCCCTGTAAGGACAAAAAAACAGAAAGCGAAACAAAGCAGTCTTTTGTTGAGGTCTAATTAGCTAAGTTGAAGAAGGCTGTTCAGCGCAGCTCTCACATTTTCCACCTCATTTTCTGTGGGAAAATATTTTATTGATTTCTGGAGAAGGAACAGAAAGGAAGCGGGTTTGGGAGCGCTCTTGGTGTGGGATTAGAAGCAGTCGGGGGTCTGTGTGCGCAATGCCCCCCCGCTCCTCACCGCCCGGGGAGATCTGCCAATTAGAGACCTTGATCCCTTGCCCATCATAGTCGACTTCTCTCCCACCCTGGTTGGGCTTGACGTTCAGCCATGCCAAATCAGTTTTTCTGCTCAGCAGAGGGTGAAGGCACAAGGCTTTCTATTAAAAACTAATCAATACGTAAACTCCCTTATTGTTTGCGCTGGCAGACGGGCAAACAAATAAACAGATGATAATGCTTCGACAGTTGAAGGAGAGCTCATTTGTTCGTTATTAAAACAGCTCAAATCCATGCGCCGGGAGTCAAATATTTGGCCACTTTCATGCGGTTTACGAAGTGAGATAATCCCTCACGCTCTTGTTTGCTGCTAAACGATCGCTACCAAAGCCGTCTCTTTCTCTTCGTCACCTGATGTAAAGTGCAGGCTGATTTTTAATCAGGGCTGTTTCATGTGTGTCGACGGTGGAATCAGAAAGCTGTCGCATTGGCTTTGTCTCTCGGTAATCACTTATTTTCTCAATGACAAACGACAGGCCACGCTGTGCCAACCGCCACCATATTCCCCAGGAGACAACAGCAAAAAATGGCCAAACGGCCTCTCTTTCTCTCCCTCTCTCTCTCTCCCAGCAGTAAATTACATTGCCGACCTGCAAGTGCCAACTTCTCCCCTGAAATGATTATTTCTACCTCACAGAAGATTGCTTTAGTAATTATACGTATCATAATTAAATTTCATCAAATCCTATGAGAGTGCAAATCTCATTCGACCCAGGTTTAGAGTTTTAGCTCTTGCGTTGAAAGGACTCTTTGTACGCCATTGTATATGCATTTACGGCGCTACTTTTGTGATCCATCCATGTGACAAGTTAGCGTTAAAAGTGATTTAAATGTCATTTAATCTTCATTACAAACATTGCATAGGCTCAGATCGTTCATGATATCATTGTATATGGTATTAAACGTCTCAGCAATGAATCAAATCTCTGATTCGGTGATCTCTCATACAAGGTCTCTTTAATATATTTCATACTACGTGTGTTCACTTAAAGGATTAGACAAGGCAAGTTTATTAATATAGCACATTTCATACACAGTGGCAATTCAAAGTGCTTTACATGAACAGGAATAAAAAAAATAAAAATAAAAACAAATAAAAATTATTAAAAACAGATTAAAATCGGTCAAAACAGGTTATAAAATAATGAAAAAGTTGATTAGTTAATTCACACAAACACAAAAAAATAAAAAAAAATCTGTCACTAATTACTCACCTTGTCGTTTCAAGTCTCCGAGACCTTCGTTCATCTGCAGAACACAAATTCAAATATTTTAGATGAAATATTAGAGCTCTTTGACCCTCCATTGACAGCAAGGGTCAAAAGTTGTTCATAGTCCAGAAATGAAACCAAAAACATTGTCAAAACATTCCTTGCGTCGTCAGTGGAGTAATCATTCAGTTTTACAGCTTTTGTTGGTACACAAATGTGTTCTTGAAGCTTCATACTATTACAATTGAGCCACTGAAGTCACATGGAAAGTTTAGACGATGTTAATTTCAAAACCTTTGCTGGTATGTAGGGTCAGAGAGTTCTTACATCATTCATTCATTTTCTTTTCGGCTTACTCTCTTTATTAATCAGGGGTCGCAACAGTGGAATGAACCACCAACTTACCCAGCAAGGATGCCCTTTCAGCCGCAACCAAACACTCTTGCATTTACACACATACACTACAGCCAATCTGGCTTACCCAATTCACCTATGCAGCATGTTTTTGGACTTATGGGGGGAACCAGACAGCCTGAAAGAAACCCACGTAAACATGGGGAGAACATACAAACTCCACATAGAAATGCCAACTGACGCAGCTGGGGCTCGAACCAGCAACCTTTTTGCTGTGAGGCAATTGTCTGCGTCACTATGAAACCCTAGCTCTCATATTTAATTAAAAAAAAATCCTGTATCCTGTTTTGTGTTTTGAAATTAAACAAATGTCTCAGGGGATTTAAATGACATGAAGCCGAGTAACTATTGTCAAAATGTATTATTATTATTATTATTATTTTATTTTTATTTTTTATTTTTTATTTATTTATTTATTTATTTTCATTTTTTTTTTTTGGGGGGGGGGGGGGGGGGGGTGACCTAACCCTTTAAAAACCTTAAGTCTAATGTACAGTTTATGAAATGTACTTACATGTATATAAAAGTCAAGATACTTAAACATAAATGATTATTTATGGGTGTCAAATATTTAAATCATATTAGCAATTTCATTTGATCAACCTATTTAATACCACATGTGTGATACTGAATTTCACTTAAATATAAAGTGGGAGAAATTAGTATTGAACTTTTTTTTTTTTTTTTTCCAGAAAACATATTTCTAAAGTTGCTGTTGACTTGAAATCAATTTACTGGATGTTAATAACAGCCAAAGAAATCCATATGCAAAGCGAACAAAAATAATTAGTTTACAAATTAAGTTATAAAATGCAAACACAAGGATAAAGTAATGAACACATGAAGAAAGGGAGGTGTAGAAAGGCAAAGTCCAGACAGCATCTAAAATCTTTCAGTAGTTCTTTAGCAACCCTCTGCCCTTTGTCATTGTAAATGAATATTAGTTGCTTCAGTCCAATATCCGCATTTCCGGGATGATAAAGTGAAACCAGAGTCGACATTTCTGCAACACAATAATCTAGAACAAAGCCAAGGAAATTCTTAAAGGTATCAGGGAAAAGAAATTAAGCTGTGGAATGGCCCAGCCAATTACATGACCTAAATCCAATAGAAAATACAAAATAAAGATCAGATTTGATAGATGAGACCCACAAAACCATCAAGATTTTTACACGTTGTTGGAGTAAATTCATGCGACTTCATTCTCCATTTAAAAGGCGTCTTTAAGCTGCCATCACACAAAAAAAAGCTTTCATATAAAGTATTAAAGATATTTTAGTAGTTTAGTACCTTCTCCTTCTGTCATTTGCCATTTATTATTACACATACGTTTTCCGACATCATGTAAATTTGTGCTATATTTCAGCCACAGTATTGTTTGTTTCTATCAATGTTGGCAATACAAATAATACCTGTAAAGCTACAGTAGCAGAACAGCATAATTTGCTTTAAATGCCTTTAGAACGAATGACAACAGCAAGTAGAACTAAAACAATCTGTGACCCATCTTAAATTAGAAAAACTTACATCACTCTAACAAATGAAGATGACTATATCTACAAGGATTAAAAACATTGAGGAGTTTGGTATCTCACCCATTCTGGTAATCCTAAATATATAGTCATAAATCCGCATACTATCATCTCAAAAACTTTGCAAGAATTAGATTCTTTGTTTCCAGTGAGAAACTTGTTCATGCTTTTATCAGCAGTAGGGTGGATTACCTTAATGGACTCCTCACTGGCTTTCTCAAAAAGACAATTGCAGCTGCCAGGATTCTGACCAGAACCAAAAAATCTGAGCATATCATGCCTGTCCTCAGGTCTTTATACTTACTACATTAGTTACATTCAGAATAGATTTTTAAGTATTATTACTTGTCTATAAATCACTAGGACCCCAATGAATTACAGATTTGCTCACTGAATACAAACCTAACAGATAACACAGATCTTTAGGATCATATAAACTAGAAATTCCAAGGGTTCAGTCAAAGTAGGAATCGGTCTTCAGCTACTACATCCCCGCTGCTGGAATCAGCTTTCAGAAATGATCAGATGTGCTCCAACATTAGGCACATTAAAATCAGGACAGAAACACCTCTGTTAAGGTGTGCATTTACAGAATGAACACTGTTACGTTTAACAGATCACACTTTTATGTCTTTTTTTAAACATTTTCATACTTATATAACCTGTTTTAACACATTTGAATCTGTTTTTAATCACTTTTATTATTTGGTTTAATATATATATATATATTTTTTCCTATACTTCTCTTTTATTTCTGTTTATGTAAATCACTTTGAATTGCCACTGTGTATGAGATGTGCTACATGAATAAAGTTGCCTTGCCTTGGTATTTACTGTATATTCCACAAAAGCGAGACTTACATCAGTTGTCTCAGACGTTAAACCATGGATTGTTGAGACTAATCGGCCCAATCATCGCCATAAACTTGGGATCTTCAATTTTGTGTGAACAGTTACGTCATTTGAATCTAAGCTAATCCGCCGACTGAACCAGATTAAATGGGATTAAATGTGAGCTATTCTCTTATTTCCAGAGGTGTAGTAATCACTTAAGCCACAGTAAATAAGCAACAAGAAGCAAACAAACAAACATGAAGTGAAGGTTAAAGTGGCTACCCTGTTTCTCCTAGTGGTGCTGGGTACCGAAACAGACTATGCTTGCAGTCATGTGCATGCTGGGATGGATAATTACGGAGTCGCAGTCTGATGATTAAAATCATGATGAGGTTTCGGGCAGGAGGCTGAGAGAGCTGAGAAGCAAACTCAGGAATGAGGTGGCCTACGGTAAACACACACACACGCACGCACACACACACACACACACACACACACACACACACACACACACACACACACACACACACACACACACACACACACACACACACACACAATTATATACTCCAGTGCATGAGACTGCACAAATACGGATATACACAAATATAGACACGCAGCTTGCAATTAGTAAACAGTAGAACCCAAACACTGAGCAAAGTGCACACTCAGACAAATGATTGGGAGTAAAACTGTGTTCTGCATTTTTGATTATTTAAAGCATTTCTTTGGCAGTGAGTTTTAGTTTGGCTAGTATTGTATAAATATATTTTATAATTAAATATATGATATAAAATTTAAAAAGTGAAAGGGTATAATAATATAATAATAATTATTATTATTATTATTATTATTATTATTATTATTATTATAATTATTATTATTGCTATTATTATTCACATTATTATTATCATCGTTTACATTATTTACATTATTATCATTATTATCATCATTACTGTTATTCACTTTGGAAACCATATACAGATGGATAGGAAAAATCATAAAAATATAGACAGATAGATGGATTTATGGATGAATGGATGGATAGAACAATTGACTGATGAATGGATGGATAGGAATAATGATAGGTAGGAACATAGACGGACGGACAGATATAAAAATCAGCAACAAATTACAGTTTTTCTAGTTTGCTTTGACCTGGTTAAAGAAACTAGGTTCCTCTTCATTTTCCTCATCACTATCCCAGCAGAGCAGAGGACAGGTCTTGCAAATGTGTAAACCCTTTCTCATTGGGTTGACACATTTTCCCCACCATTTTTCCAAACAGTTAACACAGATGTCATTCAAGCAGTCCAAACTCCATTGTTTTAGTTTTGGTAACCAAACAGAATCCATCTATTCCTAACTATTAAAAGCTACCAACATCAGTGTGAAATCACTGAAGCACCGGTTTGACACTCCTTCACACAAATCTTCAATTAGCCATCAGTCTGCAAACCTTATATAAACGATGGAAGGTCTGTGTTGTTCTGTGCCAGCATTGATGGAGGAGGTCAGTATGGCTATGTCCTATACTCCCAATAGATTTGACTGTATATTAGTTTACTTGTGTTTTCTCTAATATTTACAGTATTTTATTACTTTTGTCTGTTTTTTTATATACAGTATTTCGGTTTTCAGCCACAGTTTGAAAAAATGTCATGAATTCAAAATATATTCAATCAAAGCACATCTTATTCTTGATCCAATTTTTTGCAAAAAGGCGAATTTGACAGCCTAAATAGAGACAACAAATGCCATTGGCTATAAGCTACAATGGCAAGCAATGGTGATGCATTTTGATTTCTGTATTTTGTATTTTGTTGTGCACTGTGTAATGATTAATTGAAAGAGCTCATATACTTGTTTGCAAGTTGTGTTGTTTGAAGGTAAAACTAACTTTTGTTGCATATGTTAAATGTTTTGACATGATATGTGCCTTTTGCAAGCAAAATGTGTCATTTTGACCATGAGTGCCGCAGTTTAGGCCTGTGTGTTAACTGTTTTGAAAATGTGGAGTTTCAGTTGACAACTGCATCCAAGCAATCGAGAAAAACTGTAATAGATAGACGGATAGATGGATGGATGGATGGATGGATAGTACAAATGATTAATAATTGGATGATAGGAAGAATAATTAGTAGGTAGGAAGATAGATAGCTACACAGACAGACAGACAGACGGATGGGAAAAATCATCAATAGATTCCAGTTTTTCTCAGTCACTTTGGTGCATTTCTCACAACAATTTACCTTTGCACAGCAGTTCATGCATTTCTCAAAACACTCAGTCATTTGTGCATATCATAGTAGCAGTTTCTTCCAACAAATTCCTTCAATTCCTTCCAACAAATTGCAAATGCTTTAGGACATGCATCAATTGCTTTCATACAACTGTTCATACAATCAGCTGTTTTATAACATAATCATTTGCCTATGTCATGTCAGTCAAAATTAACTAAACTTGTAAATGCTGAATAGCCATTCCATATAAAACTAATAGTCCTCATTTCATTACTTGAGTCATTACATACAAAAATGTTGAACTAGTTGTCAAAATCTGGAGCAAATTTTATAAAACCTTTAAATCTTTTTTTGTTTTCCTGAAAATGTTTTCTAAATTGAACCGTTTGATGAATGATTTACAGACCTGTGTATGCTATAAGTTCAGTTCCAATATGTACTGCAATATCGTTTACAGTTGTGCACAGCTCTACCCAAAAGGAGTTCATGTATGTTGTAAATAAGGGTGTATAGACATTATAACTGCAGAGAGGAAATGCAGTAAAATGTGAAACATACATATTTAGTGTCTTGTACTCAGATACCTCACTAAATTCAGTGATGTCTGACTGTACTGTAGTTTTCAAATGGCTGTGCAAATAGTATACAGTGCTGTCTTGAGCATTTTCAGGAACCAAAATTTGACTTTTTTTTGCATTGGAAAAATGGAGTAAACTGTCATAATGAAAACACGACGAAGCCACTTGACTATCTTGATCATATACAATGGTGTGAGGATTTTACATCTTGATGAGACTGACACTTTCATTGACATCAATACTTGCTTTTGAGTAATGAGCAACTCATTTTAAGTGACACGCTTTTGCAGGTTATCAAATAGGTTTTGCAGTTCGTACTAATTGTTTTGAGAAAAGCCTTAGCTGTTGTGCAAATGTAAATAGTGTTGTGACAAATGCACCAAAGTGACTGAGAAAACTGTTATAGATGGATGGATGGATAGAGGGATTGAGCAATTTATTGATGGATGCGTGTATAGGAAGGTAGGAAGATAGATAGAAAGACAGAAAGACAGACAGGCAAATGGACGGACGTATGGATGGATTTGAAAAATCATCAATTGACTAATAGATAGATGGATGGAACAATGGATAAAATGATAGATAAATAGATGATGGATGGATGGATGGATGGATGGATGGATGGATGGATGGATGGATGGATGGATGGATGGATGGATGGATGGATGGATGGATGAATGGATGGATGGAGGGAGGGAGGGAGGGAGGGAGGGAGGGACGGAAGGACGGACGGACGGACGGACGGACGGACGGACGGACAGACAGACAGACAGACAGACAGACAGACAGACAGACAGACAGACAGACAGACAGACAGACAGACAGACAGATAGATAGATAGATAGATAGATAGATAGATAGATAGATAGATAGATAGATAGATAGATAGATAGATAGATAGATAGATAGATAGATAGATAGATCTTTTGGTCTCTGTCAAGATGGTTTTAAGCAGGATTTTCAAGTAGGACTAAACACAACCACACACAAAGACTCAGGTTGGGCTCTTTCCAGTAAACAGTGAAGCTCTCAAATGTCTGAAAACACAAACACACATCTGATACACCTACAGGCCTCCACCTACTCGAATCTGTCTCTCGCTCACACACACAAACACACACACACACACACACACACACACACACACACACACACACACACACACACACACACACACACACACACACACACACACACACACACACACACACACACACACACACACACACACACACACACACACACACACACACACAATCTCTCTCTCTCTCTCTCTCTCGAAGAGTTCGCTCAAACACATTAGTGCTGGAGTCCGGCCAGATCCGGCAGCTGTACGTGAGCTGCGGGAGAAGCTCGCTGGGATCGTAGAAGCATTTTAAAGGCACATTAAACCCAGCACTCCAAAACACATCCATATTCAAAGAGCCTCTCTGCCAAACACTCTGCATATTGCTATTAATAATACCCTTAAAGGCTGTTAAAAACACTCCGGATATTACAGGGGCCACAGTAAACATGTCACCATACCACCGTTTCCCAGCCTGCCTCAGAGCTACAGGGGCTCACGGGGGACAAAAGAAACGCGCCGTGGATTCTGATGAGAGGCTTTTACCTGCTTATTACGCATCACCTGCTGCGGCCAATCAGAACGCAGTATGAACAACAGGCTACGGTTTCGTCAGGTATCCATCAGAACATCTATTAGGTACGACTCTATTAGATGTGGCCTTTGTATTCTGTTTTTTGTTTGTTCTTTCTTTTTACCTCAATCTGTGTCGTCTGTATTTTTCCCCCTTTCTTTGTCTCGCTCACTTTTTCATTCCATCAATCTCTGGCTCTTTGGTGATGGCGTGCTGAGAGGCAATCCTCTTCCGCGGGTGATTGCCCTGTGAATATTTATAGTCAGACAGAGAGAAAAAGAGGCCTTCACACTGAACAGTCTGCTTTTTACTAGAGTTCCTCTCAGAAAATGCATAGAAAATGTGATCGCATCCATATTTATATTTCAAATGTAAAAATGTTTCACAAAATAGTTTTTTTTTTTCTAGCTTACACATTGATGATAAGAGTACTGTTTTATATTACAGCGTTATGAATCTGACATTTATGTGACAAAATGTTTGGCCAGAGTTCCTACCAGGTCTAGAAAATATGATCATATCACCCCAATTTTATCCTCCTTAGACTGGCTGCCTGTTAAGTTTCGTATTGATTTTAAAATATTACTTCTTACCTAAAAAGGTTAAAATACTCTAGCTCCTGTGTATCTAACCAACCATCTGTCTCGCTACAATCCAAACCGCTCTTTAAGATCTCAAAACTCAAGGCTTCTGGTAGTACCTAGAATAGCAAAGTCTACTAAAGGAGGTTAAAACTTCTCATTTATGGCTAATGTCCGAGGCTCAGAAACACTCTCTCAGTTCAAAACTAGATTAAAGACCAATCTTTTTAGTAAAGCCTACACATTATACTACTAATACTACAACAACTACTACTAATAATAATAATAATAATATTAATAATAATAATAATGATAATAGCTATAATAATAATAATAATAATAATAATAATAATAATAATAATAATAATAATAATAATAAATATTATTATTATTATTATTATTATTATTATTATTATTATTATTATTATTATTATTATTATTATTATTAATATTATTATTATTATTGTTGTTGTTGTTGTTGTTGTTATAATAATAATAATAATAATAATAATAATAATAATAATAATTATTATTATTATTATTGTTATCATTATTGCTATTATTATTCACATTATTATTATCATCATTTACATTATTTACATTATTATCATTATTATCATCACTACTGTTATTCACTTTCATATTATGAATATTATTGTTCTTATTATTATTATTATAATTATGATTATTATTATCGTTATTATTATCACTGATATTATTTTTTTACTACTGATATACATATTATGATGATGATGATCCTCATTATTATTATTATTGTTGTTGCTATTATTATTATTATTATTATTATTATTATTATTGGTGGTGGTATTAATATTGTTATTATTATGATCATCATCATCATCATCATCATCTTCATCATCGTAAGTATTATTACTATTATTATTATTATTACTATTCATAATATTATCATCATCATCATCATCATTGTTGTATTATTCTTATTATTGTTAAACACTGCAATAATTATTATTGTTTTGAACAATTTTATTGTCAAAATATATCTTCACAATTATTTTATTTTTGTATTGATATAATGCAATATTTTCCATTTCTTTCTCTTTTTTCCCCCCAAATAAAAACAACAACAAAATAACGCAACACCTTTGAATAATACATAGGCTGAATATAAGTCCAACTTATTCATATTCAGTACAACATCACTGCTGTTTCTGTTAGGCTGTAGTGTTTAACTGAGCGTTTATTTCTTGATATTAGTAACATCCTTCACCATCCCCTGTACGGTCAATTAAGTTTGTGGAATCTGTTCAAGGCCTCTTTATGTATAAATAATACATTTGCATTTAAAACATCAACATTTCATACGTTGTTGTTTTTGTAAATGAAAAAAGCCTGCTCTGCTACATTCACATGTGCGCATGATGTGAATGCATTCAGAGGAGCAGCATTCAGATGACCTTTACACAGCAGTATGACTTTATGAATTCTTTACAAAATCCTGATGGAAGTTTCTCTAAAACCCCTATTGGGATGCAAAGGCATGCTGTTTATTTCCACTGAAAGTCTAATGCAGCGCACAAGTCAGGCAGGAGTTAAGCCTGTGCAACATACACACAGCTTACCGCTGGATCTTTCAAATGCATCCTGACAAATGACTTGGAAAGCCGGTGCTATGAAGCTAAAACACTTCCTAAGAGGCATTTGCATACAATCATTTCTCTACACACTCTACTACTTACCAATAATGCTGTTTCACTCTGGCTTTCTAGTAAAACCCATTGCACGTCTTACTTGCCAGTTTAACTCTTTACTCTCTATTGCTTTAGCACTCATCATGCATTTTTCCCTATTTGTGTAATGTTCATGTCGGTAGAAAGTGGCATTGGAATTTCTAACATTGGATTGATCAGCTGGTTTTGGAATGTGCAAAAATGTCCAAATTGGTGTGGATCAAAAATGTAACTGAAAACTTCTAAACTAGGGATGTGCATCTCTGAACTGAGGCCGAAGCGATACACATTTTAATGTCTAGTCAATAATATAATACATTAAAGATATGTATGAAGCAGTCACCAATATGATTCAATATGATACGATCAGGGCTTGACATTAACTTTTTTGATCACCAGCCACTATGGCTAGTAGTGTTTTAACATTACTAGCCACTCGCCATTTTCACTAGCCACAATTGACCCTTCACTTTGTAATTTTTGGCAAACAGGTGAGATCTTCGAGACAGCCAGACAAAAAACGACTGCAGTATGCATTACAGGGGTGTGTTAACCACAAAATAGGCAACTGATTAGAAAATAATTTAATCACAATTGAAGCTATAGGTTAGCCCAGCCTCACACGCTGTCCATTCAACAGCTTAATTTATGCACAGCAGGAGAGGTGAAATAAAAAAAAAAATCTAATAATAACTAATATAACTGTGACTTCTCTTTTTTTTTTTGCCAAAAAGCTTGATATATTACTTGTTGTGCAATGAAATATAGCGCGTTACTAACGAACGAGGAAACACGCATAGACAGTGCTTTTACATAATAAGTCATTCATAGAACGAGCAGCCAGAAAGGCGAAACTGATAGATTTGTGCAGAATTTTAGCATCATTTACCCATAACAATATACAGTACATATTAATGTAAGTATGTTTGTGTGCTCTTTATCCAGTTTCTATTCTAATTTGCAGTGAAGTGGAATAAATAAATAAATAATAGAAATGCAAATCAAAGTATAAATAGCAGAAGTGAACATAAATTTCCCTACCAGTTAATATTTATCGGACATCAAATATAAAAGCAGACGCTAACGCGCTATAACGCCGTCACCAATGACTAAATCTCCAAAAGACAGATGAAAACATTGGTGAATTGTAGCATTGACATGGATATGAGGCTTATAAATTACTGAAAAACAGCTGCGGGTGAGGTATATTGATCCCAAATGCTCAGTTTGTGATCATATCTCTGTATTGTTCTGTTGATATGTAATTTCAAATATTCGTAGCTTGAAACAGATGGAAATATGACTGCTATTAGTATGACTACTATGGCGAGGGCTTAAATGGAGCAGTGCTCATAATATCGAGCGAAAAAAAAAAAAAGACAGCTGGGAAACATAACCTGCTTTGTATTTTTGTAGGAAACACAGTTTAGATTTGTTTAGGGTAAGAGGTGCGTGAGGTTTTGCCGTCTATGACTGTATCAGGAATATCGAAACAAAACCATCTTAACTCCGCTCCTTTAGCGCCCCTCACAGAGCTTCACACTGGCTTTTCTCCTCTTGGGTTTTTGGTTGTGAAAAGGGAAAATCCATATGCACAAAGTTTCTCTCACTCAAAAGCTTGACAGAGCACCTACGGTTGCTAAGCCATGATTGGTAGGTGGCGTTTTTTGGGTGTGGCTTAGCGAAGGGTCAGTTTTGTCGTAAGTAAACTATATAATTTTATGCATACATTTAACTTTAAATACACTTTACAAAAAAAAAAGAAAAAAAAAAGATTTTAAAATGAATTATTGTCATGTATATAGAACTATGGGTGTCACTGTGGCCAGGGTGGGTCAGTTGGCATTTCTGTGTGGAGTTTGCATGTTTTCCCCTTGTTCGCATGGGTTTTCTCCGGTGCTCTGGTTTCCCCCAAAATCCAAAAACATGCTCTATACGTGAATTGAAAAGACTAAATTGGCCGTAGTGTATGTGTGTAAATGCAGGAGTGCACGGGTGTTTCTAAGCGACTGGATCCGCCACGTAAAACATATGCTGGTTAAGTTGACAGTTCATTCCACTGTGACAACCCCTGATTAATAAAGAGACTAAGCTGAAAAGAAAATGAATTAATAAACTTCTTTATTTACCATAAAAAAGACACATTTGATCTATGATGAAACACTATTTAAGGACATGTTAATGAACTTTTCATCGCATATGTGAAACTTTCTTAAAAAGTTTATTCTCATCACTCGACAACCTTAGATTATCTATCTATTACCTAGATTATTTATTATTATCTATTAAATATCAACTATTTTTAAATTGCGATAATTTCCTGACCTGCAAATTGACCACATCAAACATGAATTTTTGCATTACATGATTGGTGTCCAGGTACTCTGACCCTTCTCCCCCAGCATGCGCAACTTCTCTTTCATTCATTAGAGACGTGTTGATTCCTCTCCTCCTTTTATTTCATTATCCGCCGGGATCGGGGCCCGTATGGAACATGACACTTCATTTCTCAGAGAGCTCCTCCTAATGGAAGAGACCAATGCAAGGTCACTGAGACTGCATAATTGCGTCTCTACAAGAGCAATAATTGACAGTTATGCATTTTTAATGGCTATTTATATGGATAATTCTCCACATGGCTCACTCTCCGAAACATTTGTTTAAATTGATATGTTATCTTTATTGATATAATTAAAGTGGAGGGAATTGTGTTTGTGAGGGCTCGCCGAGAATACGTAAGATGCTTACTGACAGATAATTAATGGCATTGGAGTGTGTGTATGTGTGTGTGTGTGGAGTTTTGTGGAGAGACTTGACTTGTAATGTCTCCTTTAATGATTCAGTGGAGCAGATAAAACCTCTATATTTGTGCATAAAACAACCAGCACATTCTTAAAGTGGCCCATTATGCGCTTTTAAAGCCTCCTAATTTATTTTGGACATTTCCCACAACTGGTTTGCATAAATCGAACATCCTTCCCGCCCTTAAAATAAAAAAAATAAAAAATTCTTGACGTTAGCTCTTTTCTCACAGTGTCTGAAATGGTTCATTTAAGAATTCAGTCTCACTTAACTTCGCCTGCTCTGCTCTGATATTTACTCACGCTTAAGTGGTTCCAAACCTTTATGAGTTTCTTTCTTCTTCTTTCAAGTTGAAATGGATCATTGTATTGTATCATGTCAAACCATAACGCAGCATGTTGTATCGTATTGTATCTTATCATATTGTATTGTATCTGTTTCGTATCGTATCAAATTTTTTCCCTATTATTGACTATGCATTGAATTGTGTATCGTATCGGCAGTTCAAAGATTTTTTTCAGAGTACATTTTTACTGATCTGAACCAGAGTTTGTTTGGACATTTTTGCTCATTTTAAAACCAAGGGCCCTATCGTACACCCGGCGCAATGTGGTGCAAGGAGCGGCACAGTAGTCTTTTGGTAGTTTGGCGCAAGAGTCGTTTTGAGGCGTTGCACTACGCTGTTTAAATAGCAAATGCATTAGCGCTCATATGTGCGCCCATATGCGTTCTGGTCTAAAAAGGAAGGCGTTCTGAGGCGCACTGCTGGCGCGTTGCTATTTTGAGAAACTAAAATCGATTTTTCATTAGACCAAAACAAATCCGGTCTAAACTCCGGCGCAAATTCGTTGCGCCTCGCTTACACACTGCTTAATACGCACAAGAGAGCAATAGGCAAATATCTTTACATATGAAAAAATTTTAATATTAAGGGAATATATATAGGATATAAATAAAAAAGGATTAAAATATTACAAGACATTATTTTCTAGCCTACATAAATATGAAAAACCATTGCTTTTATGTCTTCTTCATCTCGGGAGGCTTTTTCAGTTCATTCATAACAATTTGCTTTTGTATAAAGGTATTATTATTAGCAGTATTATTTATTATATGCATATTTATATTTGTTTTATTAAAAACAAGCTTAGATTTGCCCACCTGTCAGGTTTTAGACTATATGGGGCACAGTGTTTTAGGATATAACTCAGGTTTTTGAGCACACTTCGTTTTTATTGTTCATTTATTCGTTTGCTGGAAATTAGAACTGAATTTAGAAATAGTTTTGAAACGAATATTTGCGCTTCACAAACGCAATTAATTATTTATAGACTAATTGATGTCTGTGCATAAAGGTTCCCTATCCAAGAGCGAAAGTGAAAGTAGTTCCATTATCTCTCATTCTCACGCAGTAGATGCTCTGTTTAACAGTTTCTGTTAAAAAAAAAAAAACTGTTAACTGTTAAAGACTTAGACTTACTTTACGTCCTGTAAATAGCGAATGCTCTTATGACGCGACGCAGCTGGCTCTTAAAGGGAATGAGAGATGAGACTCTAATTGGTTTATTCTCAAAACACACCTATAACTCATTAAGAAAATAAACTCAACCCTTTTAGACCATGTGCCACGACGCAAAGCGGATTTTCCCATCCTTAAATTAGCAAAAATGCGCATGGACCGTCAAAATAGAGCCCAAAATGATCAATCCAATTTCAGAAATTCTAGTGCAGCTTAATACTTTAAAGAAACCCTTATGAGTTTCTTCTTCTTTCAAATTGAAATGGACCATTGTATCGTATCATATTATATCGTAACGGTAGCTGCTTTACATAGTTTTACAGTGCATCTGGAAAGTATTGAAAGCGCTTCAATTTTCCACATTTTTTATGTTACAGCCTTATTCCAAAATATAATAAATTCATTAATTTCCTTAAAATTCTACACACAATACCCCATTATGACCATGTGAAAAAAACAGTTTTTTAAATTGTTGCAAATTTATTAAAAATAAAAAATCTGAAAAAGCACATGTACAGAAGTATTCACAGCATTTGCCGTGAAGCTCTAAATTGAGCTCAGGTACATTCTGTTTCCTCTGATCATTCTTGAGATGTTTCAGCAGCTTAATTACAGTTCCCCTGTAGTCTGTCTGCAGCTCCAGTGTTCTTCAGTGAAGAGAGGATTAACTTACAGAAGGACAACTATCTGTGCAGCAATTCATCAATCACCAATCTGATAGAGCTTGAGAGGTGCTGCAAGATAGAATGGGCAAAAATTCCCAAAGATGTGTGTGCCAAGCTTGTGGCATCATATTCAAAAAGACTTGAGGCTGTAATTGCTGCAAAAGGTGGATCAACAAAGTATTGAACAAAGGCTGTGAATACTTTTGTGCATGTGATTTGTCAGTTTTTTTTTTTTTTTTTTTTTTTTATAAATTTGCAACCGTTTCAAAAATTCTTTGTTCACATTGTCATTATAGAATATTGTGTGTGGAATTTTGAGGAAATAAATTAATTTAATCTATTTTGTAATAAGGCTGTAACAAAAAAAAAAAAAAAGTGAAAAAAGTGAAGCCCTATGAATACTTTCCTGAATAGTATCATATTATTAACTATGCATTAAGATGTGTATCATATCGGTCTCAGTTCAGAAATGAGTTTAGAGGTTTTTGGTTGATTTTTTGTTGATCTGCACCATTTTGGACATTTTTTAAAAAACATTTCGAAAGTAGTTTCTGACGTGTATGATTTAGCTAAATGATCAATCCAATATTAGAAATTCCAGTGCAACCTTAAAGAAATCTTTATGGGTTTCTTCTTCTTTCAAATCGAAATGGATCTTTGCATTGTATTGTATCGTATTGGTAGCTACTATATATATATCTTTAATGCTTCATATTATTGACTATGCATTGAGATGACATATTTTTGTTGATCTGCACCAAAGATTTTTTGGATTCTTTTTGCACATTTCGAAAGTAGTTTTATGTTTATGTTTTAATATTTAATGCTAAGAGTCCAAACAATGAAGAGCAAATCCATCACCAATTGGCGAAAGTGAAGGAAAAAATAAAACAGGCTCAGTTGGGAACTACCATTTCTCATGTATATAAAGGGACTAAGCCAAAGGAACATTAATTTATAAAATTATTAATTCATTTTTTATTAGGTAGCTTACCCAACACTGACTTCAGTCTATAATCATCTAATAAACTGTTGCATTCAAAGCTGCAATTATAAAAGCAGAGCATCGCTGGACTATTATATGAATGTAACTGTTTCTCGTCACCGTACTCTATGAGCACAGGACAGCTGTCTTCAAGACTCAAGGGTCTTAAGAGCATCTGTAAACTCCAAACAGCTCTCGTAAACACAAACACAAACACACACACACACACACACACACACACACACACACACACACACACACACACACACACACACAATCCTTTTACAACAGCACCACAGCAGCAGCACATTTGACCTGCGGCAGTGCAGAATTATCAGAAGCTCTCTCTCTCTCTCTCTCTCTCTCTCTCTCTCTCTCTCTCTCTCTCTCTCTCTCTCTCTCTCTCTCTCTCTCTCTCTCTCTCTCTCGATAAACACATCACTCGCTTGACTTCAGCTTTTCCAAGGTCTTTATTGAGTGCATTTCAGTACAATAGTTCTCAGAAAGTTACAGTTTCAAACTCTGACATACTCATCACAAGAAACGAGTGTTAACTATACAGCCTCGGCGAGGCGGGGGGGCTTTCCTTCCTTCACTATCTACAAAACGGCGCGAGCTAGAATCCATGCCATGCTAGTAAAATCAACAGTCTCTCTCCGACCTTTTTTTTTTATTCTCGGTTGCCAAATATAATGCTTGTTTTTTTTTCATTTGAACATGAACGTGTTGTTTGAAGCAGTGGTTCCCAACCAACAAATATATAATGGCTATTTGAGGGTTACAAGAGGGAATGAAACAGATACAAGTTTGATTGTAAACCAAATTTTAGATTGTTAATATTAGTTTTAATAATGTTTAATAGTTTTTAGTCACATTTTCATGGTACGCTAGTTGAATTTAACTTACATTACATCTGCATGCCAACTACTTCTCATTACATTATAAGTAGACTGTTAGGTTGGGGTTGGGGTTAGTGTAAGTTGACATGTGCTTGCAAAGTTTCTTATAGTCAGTTAAATGTCAGTTTAGCAGCAGTTTCAACAGATATTAAGCAGAAAGTTAACACTCAGATGGACCATCAAAATAAAGTGTTACCGTGTTTTTTTTAATTACAGCAATTAAAAATAAATAAATCTGTCAAGCATTAAACTGATAGTTCACCCAGTTATGATCATCATTTGGTCAGCCTTATATTAAATAACACTGGAGACCTGTAACCATTGACATACATAATAGGAAAACAAACATTATGAAATTCAGTGGTCACAGGTTTAAACATTCTTCAAAATCTTTTTGTGTATATGTGTTCATCGGAATAAAAAACAGATTTGGCAGCCTCAGATAAATCAGACTAAGCCAAAGGAAAATGAATGAATGAATGAGTTACCTTTGACTTCCTTTGTATTACCTTGTACTTTCCCACAAGTCATGGGTGATCACCAACTGTTCATATACCAATATTTTAACAAAAATAACCTCGGAAAGGTTTGGAACAAGTGAACAGTGAGTTATTTTGAATTATTATGCTAGCGCACATTGTTATTCTTCAGGTGAACAGTTAATATGTGCATGTTAATCCACTGAAAAAAAAATGTTTTGATAATCTTCAACCAAATTATTTTGCGTTTTATACAGCGTTTGAAGGCTAATCATGTGTTGACGCATAGCCCTCGCTTTGGCTGTGGACGTCATTGACGTTCACCACTCAAAAAATGTAACTACATGTCACAACGACACGCAGCACAAGCTCTGTGATTGGTCAGCTAGGTAGTGCTGACGAGTGTGAGAGCCCGTTGCAGCACGTGTTTACAAGTGTGGAGTCCCGTGAAGGAGCTCCGGATGGAAACTTTTGTTTTGTGTTTACCTTATGATTAAAGTTGTCGCACGTCTACTGATACATTAACAAAACACCAGCGAAGAAACTCTACACAGAGGAACTTAAACACCTACTGCTGCCAGCTAGCTTTTCAAAAGTTTTATTGCAGAGCAACAGTGCACTGCATGGGTCACGCCGATCATTTGACGCAAAAGTATAAACCAGGCTATCAGCCTCAATATTCTAAACCTCGCCTTTCTTAAGGTTAATTGCGCAAGTGAAAATTATGCGCAGAAAGAATGCCCCGCCCCCTAATCAATTTTACATTTCAGTACGAAGTACATCAACATACTGAAATAAAATTCTCAGCCATAATTGGTCCACGCAAACTTTAAACCTTAAAAGAAAACAATGATGATGGGCTGTTTTCACAATATAGTGGTCAATGATTGGCTCCTAATTAGGTTTATTCACCATACTGACAGTTACACTTTTCCTCATCCAAAAAGAAACATGTCTTATGTATTCTATAGTCAAAGAGCATAGAATCACTAAGAGGCGACACTGTAGTGTGATTTGGGAAACAGATTTGTGTCACGCAGCGGCCATTTTGGAATGAAAACTCCAATAGAACGACAGCATATTATAAGTCTGTAAACTAAACTATTAAAAGTGCTGATGATTGTGATAGTAAGTGTTGTTTTGTCGTCTTTCAGGTTGTATCTCAGCTTTAATACGCTTTTTAAATAAATAAATAAAAAACAAAGCAGCTGCTTGTCATCGCGGCAGCAATAAGATCTAATGGACGGCCGATCGCTTACACTCCAAAATGGCGGAATCGCAGGGCAGTTGCTGGGCGCTGCTGTTGCAATGGAACAATCTATTGAGTGTCGCCTCTTTGTGATTCTGCTATAGTCTTTGCCTAATCTGACAATTTAATTGAAAACAAACAGGAAGTGCATTTTCAGATTTCAGTTAAAGATTAAAAAGGCAAAAAAAATTTTTTCTTAATGACAAGCACAGATGAATTGTTCACCACAAAAACTTGCAATGTGAGCTAACAAAATCATACGGGAGGTTTTGATTTCATTTGTACTTTAAAATAGAGATCTCAAAACAAGGGAAATAAAGGTTGGGAACCACTGGATTGAAGCGAGCGGAATAAAAAAAGACAAGAAAAAAAGAAGAAAAAAAACGCAAGCTAGTTCCTACTGGCGGTGTCAGGCGAGGCTTTTGTTTGTTCCAAACGTGCTTTTTGTTTGCGCTTGTGAAGTCTGAAGGCGTGCTGGTGAACACATGCACCGCTCAGACTTCAGCTGGCATGAAAACTGCATCGCCGCTGCCAAAACGCGCACCAGACTCCACAGTGTGTCGACACTCCAGGCAAAGAGCGATAAAATTAGACTCAAATCATTTCCATTCATCCTCTCACTCCCTGTCTGTTCCCCTCGAGCCTCCCAAAAGTGGAGGAAGAAGAGGACGATACCCTTGCAAGAGACGAAGACTGCGCATTCATGTAAATTCATGTAAATGTTCAAATAAAAATTCTATATTACATCTGTCATGGGTCTACACGGGCTTTATGTGTTGATGGTGTGTTTTTGTAGACAATGAAGCACTGCTGTGTTTAATGGGTTTAATGGGTTCGAGTTGTTCGAAAAACCAACTCCCCTAACTGACAAAGGTCCAGAATTTGTCCCATACATGAGCTCATTTGTCCTATTTTGAATGCTATCCCACCATAAATAGAGAAAATAACCCATCAAAAAAGGGTTTAAGACCAAGTGGAATCCTCTGTTGAGTGTTGCATTGTTGTCACTTCAGCCAATCAGTTTTGGTCAGTGCACACAATTATTTTTCATGAGTTCAGCATCCAGCTCTGCAAGAAAACATACAATCTGACCTAAGTGAAGTCATCTTTCACTACTGTATTGTTTTTAAATATAGAAAACATTGTTCAAGCGACTTATACATGAAACAATTAATGACCAATGAAAAGGTTTGGCTATTGTTGTTATATATGAATTTTCAAATGTACTTTTTTGGTTATGATGAACATTCGACAATCCATTTCAGCTAAAATAGAGCTTAAAATGTCATTAAAATGCAGCCTTTAAATCTTATATTAAAATAGTAGCCTAAATGAGGCCTATAACTGCAAAATGGTCTACAATATAGTGAGATATTTATAATATATTCATCAGGTTGATTATTTGACCATTTAGAAATTTCGACAAAAGTGTGAGGTTGCTAAGATTTAATTAAATATGTACATATTTGTTTACTGTTTAAGACCTTATATAACCCAACTTCACCCCTAAATCAGATTGTGAAAGTTAGAAAGACTGCTCAGCGAACTAATAGAGGTGGTGAAGGAGGATATTGTATTATTCCTCTCAAAAAAGTTAATTCAGCCCGTCTGTATTTTCAATGAAAGCTGCTAGGGAATGGAACTCCATCCCACCAACAATTAGAAGATCACTAACTTTCCTCTCTTTTTAGTTTCATGTTAAAAATTGGCTATTGACAAATCAGCATTGTCAGCATTAGTGCTGTATTCTTATTTGTATTGTTTGTCTTTGGCTTTTTTTGTCGTCTTCTGCTGCCATCGATCAGTTTTTTGTGCTTTTTTATTTTATTTTATTTTATTTTATTTTATTTTATTTTATTTTATACATGATAGTGTATTCTATGTTATAATTCTGTGCTTCTATTTTAGGTGTGACATTTTAACATTATGTAAGGGGTTTGCAGTTGAAAAATAGCCATTGGCTAATTCTGGCACTATATTTACAAATATTTATAGGTTTTAGGTTTTCTTGCTGCTCTGACACTTGTACTCCATTTACAATTTGAAATTATAACTTTTTTTTTAAATTGCGAGATTATTTATGAGTTAAGATAAATTTGAGTTAACTGATTAATTTAACATCTTAATAAATTCACAGTTCTGTGGGAGAAAAAAATGTTTCAATTGCAAGTCAAAAATCACGAGATGCAATGTCCCAAAAAAGAATTGTGAATTCTATTTGAAAAATGTGAGCTTGCAAGTCAAAATTGTGCAATATAATGTTCAAAGTTCAGTCAATAAAAAACTTATTGTCAGCAAAATAAAATAAACACACACACGCGCTCACACACACACACACACACACACACACACACACACACACACACACACACATAAATATATATATATATATATATATATATAAAACTCAACAACAGTTCAATTCCTGAGATGTTTTTCAGGCAACTTATTTGTTTTATTTTTAATTTTTTTGAATCGTCAAAACCAATTCACTTAATTGATTAGTGTTTGGACAAAATGAAGGAAATGTATGGAATTGTTATACAGGGTAAATTGTGAATTACAACTCACTGCACTTCCATACACTTTAAATAATAATAGGCTCCACACAATCCACAATTTGTGTTGGGACAACATGAAGGATTAAGTTAAAAGTTAGTTTTTGCAAATTTAAGTGGATTGAATATAAAACAATTAAGTTGCCCAAAAGAAATCTTGAGGTTTCCAACAAGCCTCCCTGGAAGTTTCTAGAATACCTAAGAGGTTGATCAGCTGGTTCAGGTGTGTTTAATTGGGGTTGGAACTAAAATATGCAGGACACTGGCCCTCCAGGACTGAGTTTAGACACCCCTAATGTAGGCAGAACTTAAAAGTCAATGAAAGATTTGAAAATGGTGATGGAACTTGATTTTCAACCAAAAGGACTATGGGGTATATGCCCAAGCATGCTAATAGGACTTTTAATTTGCCTGTAACCTGGGTTAAACGCTTCCGGCGAATTGAATGCCAATGCAAAATCCGGTGCGTTTAAGGTCTGTTTTCTTTAAAAATCAGCGATCTCCACTAGCTGAGTGAAATCCGATTTAAAGTGGGTCTCAGATTGTACAAGAAGCAGTGCATTCAATTACATTTCCCCCGCCATATCTTTATAATATGAGCATTTATTTTACCCCATTATATTCAATGGAGCTTCTGCGTTAGCCTGCCGATTCTGACAGGTCGCGTGCGAGTAAACAGCTTTTTGTCTCGGTTTACGCTTGAGCAACTAAATAAATGCTAAAGTTTATTTAACTGCATGTATTTTAATGACATTACAACATCGATGCTGTATAAGAAACCGTATAAAATGGTCAAAAGTTCACAATAACAGCTCACCGGAAGTGTATCAGCATGGGAACAGCACTAGCTCGGCATATACCCTATTGTGAAAAAAGGACAATAAATCAGGTTTTTGATTGAAAAAAAAGTTTCTTGCACTTTTCCCCTTTTTCTTTGCTTTTCCTAAAAAAATATTTTGCAGCATTAAAAAAAAAAATGATCGTACATTATATTAAGTTACATATTTTTCTCAATTGGCTTGCATTCAGTGTGAATGGCACCTTAAATATCTGATTTCTGCCCATGCTGGACTCTCTGCTTCTCTCTTTTGTCCTGCAGCTCATTCATCACTCTCCTCAGCCTGTGCGCTGGACCCGCAGGTATCCCAGCATGCTCTGCTCCCCCCCAGCGCGTCCGCAGCTACAAGCGCAAGTCAGCCATTTTTCAGCTGGGCCATACGGCAGGACGGCGGACAGCTTGGTTACGCCCCACCGCCAACGAGCTGGACGAGGGCCACGCAGAGGAGACTTCATGAACATTAATTGAGCTGCCTCCGCTACTCTACACACACGTCTTCATCTCGCGCTAAGAGCCGCACTGGAGTAAGACCAGACACTGCTGGCAAATACACCTAGCAGATTACAGGCTTTTTAGCAAGAGCTTTTCTTTCCAGCACATGTCATGAAAATGTCCAAAAAAACACACTTTTAATTATTGCTTTTGTCACATTTGTAGATTAGTCTGTAGATTTCAATTACTATGCATATTTTTAAGGCCATTTTGTCTAATTAGTCAAATAATTACATTTTATTTCTCAAAATGACCCACTTTTTAGTGATATTATGATATTTACAGGGCAACTTATTCATACTTAATTTTCCACTTTGTATGCTGAAAACTTCAGAATTTTAAGAAATATGGAGTGATTAAAAGGCATATCAAAATTCCTTTTCTATCATGTAATGACGAGTTCAGACAGCACGATTTTAGCCCAGATTTTGACTCTGGGTTTTGAGAAATCGCACAGAAATGCCTGAAATTAAGGGCAAATTAGTGCTCATTTAAGCGAGTAACAATTATACAGTGTAAACTGTTAAAGGAGCGATCTGAGAAAATTGCAGATAAGTCGCCAAAATCATGCTGTATGAAATGAAAAAAATAACATCGGCGACTACCTACAGCAATGAGAAATCTCCCAGCGGGAGGTTGGGGGAGAAGTAAAAAAAAAAAAAATAATAAATATATATATATATATATATATATATATATATATATATATATATATATATATATATATATATATATATATATTTTTTTTTTTTTTTTTTTTAGTTTATTTGGAGCCAAGAAATGGAGGAAAAACTAGTTGCAAATTGTTAGGAGCACTTTTGTCTTTTTGACGTGTCACATGAGAAATATCCCAACCGAAAAAAGTTAAGTAAAATTACTAATTTCCTTCAAAGCCCAGGTATAAGTTAATTTTCCACCCCACTCAAGGCTTCTTTCTCATTATGTAGTTAATAACGAATGATATAAGACATGACGTTGTGTTGTTTCCATTTCACTTCTCGCATGTGTTCGGTTGTGAGACATAGTTTGTGGATCGAGACAAAGTTGTCTGCGATTCTTTCTAATGTAATGTCATGCAGTGTAAAACCCCCTGTCGATCCATCTTGCAGTGTAAAAATAGCACAGACGAAACCCTAGCCTAGATAGTCATGCAGTGTGAAAACATCGGTAGCTATGTTTTCATTCAAACATGTTAATAAAATGTATGCGCAAAACAAGAATATCATATATAAGACGTGTAAATAAAGCAGCGTTTCCATTTAAGTAGTCAAAGAGAACAAAATCGTCACTTTGTGATTAACTGGCGCCAAATATCAACAATACAAATGAAATTTACTGTGGTAGGAGAAGCTGCGTGAATCTTTTCTTCATTTATTAAATAACTTCAGAAGATAAGCGGACACATAAATACACATAAAATAGGTGGATGGAAACAAAGCTTATGACACAACTACTTTGAAATACATGCAGTCTGAACTCGGCATACCACAATATTTTTAACCTTTCATTATTAGTTAATTATTTTATTGATTTTGATATTATTTTAGCCGCTTTGTATTCTGGTCTTACATGCAATAGGCCTACTTATATAAACATGTAACCATGTACAAGATAAAAACAATAAAAACTTGAATTACAATAAAAAAAAAATAGTAATAAATAAAAATAATAATAAAAATCTTTCAAAAAAGTCAAAAGAATATTAATAAAGTAATGTCAAGTTCTGACCTGACTTCCTCCAGATTTTACACTTTTGTACTAAAAATGTAAGCACATTAATGCATATTTAATTAAATCCAGGGGTCTTAAAACGTATTCAAAGTTGATAAATTAAGAGACATTTAAGACCCTTAGTATTAAAAAGTGTTAAATGCTATATTGCAAGGTATTAAATTTAATATAAATTTTGAATATGCAATGTAGAGTTGAATGCTAAAGTTTGCCTGCATTAAATCTGAGAATATCAGGATGCTGTGTAAGTTATGAAGTCATTGAAATCCTACTAGATTTGACTTCATACTGCTTTGTTTCCTGAAGTAACCAAGTTAACAACATTATTACTGCAGTTCTATACGCTTATTTCACACTGCCGCCATTTTAAAACACCAAAGCGAGGCTGCAGTGAGAAGAAACCCAGAAGTCTTCACTGATAAGATATACAGCCAGGTACACAACCCTCCTGTGTGATAGGTGATGCTTCCGGGTTTCCTCCCACCGCAGCCTCGATTTCACTTTTAAAATGGCGGCCGAGTGAAATCAGTCTGTAGGTGCCAACCTGCTGAATTAGCTAGATTTAATAGATGTGTATTCCGTATATAAACAATGTTTTAGTTTTGGATTAGCTTCTTAAATTAATATTTTGTAAACATACTGTAAGTTAAAATTTTGCCAGTGTTTCTGGTTTAAACCTAAAGTTGTTTTAAGTTCTTAAAATGTATGGAAGGAGTCTTAAAAAAAGTCTTAAATGGTATTGATATCAACTGATTCCTGTATATACTCTGTAAATAATGTCTTGTGTTTAAACATACATTTTACTTAAAAACATGCTATCATTTTATTAATTTATTTATTTGTTTATTTATTTATTTATTTAATCAACTGGAAAAGTATGGTAATGACATTTATTTTTTTATTTTCTGTTAACCTGCAGTGTCTTGCCAAAAGGAGCAGCTCCGCTTTCTTCAATGTAATTCAGCTGAAGTGTCTGTGCATGTGTGTGTGTTTGCATAAAGAAAAAAGCCTCTTGGCAGAAGCTGTAAAAGTGTGTCATCCTTAACAAAGAGCCAATACACTCTCTTTGGTTGCCATGGTGAAATTCATTGTAGCCAATTAGGTGCAACACCTTGGATATAACTGTGTGATGGATTATGTGTCATGTGTATGTGTTGTTCATAGAGAATAACCATAAACCACGAGTCTCATTAACTTACTGGGAATGGAGCAGCTTATTTAGTACACACACACACACATAGACGCAGATATTCCCATCAGACGAATGAATGGTACAGCTAATAACCTTTAAAACCTTTATGTTTAAATTGTACTTCGAGCTGTTCTTTTAATGCTAAACTTCATGAGATCATGCTGAGCTGCTTTTAGCCATTGTGACCCAAAACCTGAAGCCTTTTACTCACTGCATTTATTCATTTACAAGACATTTTTTATCAAGAGCAACCTGCAAATGAGAAATGCTGCAAGCACTTTGTATTCCAAAGCACAATGGGCCCTATCATACATTTTGCACAATAAGGTGCAAGACGTGTTTGGCGTGATTTGTTGCTATTTTCAGACCAGCGCAACCCTAATTTTCATGTTTTGCACCATGTTGTTTTATTAGCAAATCCATTTGCGCCACTTTGTGGACTTATGGGTGTGCTGGTCTAAAAAGGAGGTGAGTTAAGGCTGATTGTTGGCGCGTTGCTATTTTGAGGAACTGAAATAGACTTTGCCATTAACTAACTGACAGCTGGTCTAAAGTTAACTGTCTGATGAAGAGCCGTGTGGCTCGAAACAATACAGGCTTTGTGTCAGCCCTTTTTATTCAATAAATTTGTATTTTTGGAGCTTTGGTTATGCCGCCTTTGATTAATGTTTAATTTGCACCTTTTGCGTTTTTTGGCTGAGCACCCAGTTAAGAGGGATGTGCGTGCTTTTGTACAGGTTTTTTAAAGTTCAATATTAAATATAAAAACCTCTGCCTACATGCTTTCTTCATGTCAGGGATTTTTTATTTAGTTTATTCATGACAATTTGCATTTCTATAATGTTATCATTATAAGCAATATCATTTTTTTATGTATATTTATATATATTTTAATAAAAACAAGTCTAGATTTGTCCACCTGTCGGGTTTTATGGTGCATAAGATTAGGATGTGTGTTTGGATATAACTCACACTTCATTATTATTGTATATTTATTCATTAGCTGGAAATCAGAATTGAATTTAGAAATAGTTTTGAAACAAATCTTTGCACTTAACAAACTAAATCAAATATGTAGGCTAATATATGTCTTCATTGGAGTGTACAACACCATTTCTCTATCCATGAAAGTAAAGGAGTAAAAGTAAAGATAAACTAAAGAGGCTGAATGGAGAAGGCTCATTCTTTATCCTCATGCTGCAGATGGTCTGTTTACCGGTTTTCTCACTAGTGAAACATTTAAATGTTTCCACTTAAAAAGTCTGCCATGTAAATAGCAAATGCGCCATGGCGTGGCTCAACTGACTCTTAAAGAGACTGTGAGATGAGACTCTGATTGGTTTAATGCACATTATGCTCAAAACACACCTATAACTCATTAGGAGAATAAGCACAACCCTGTTAGACCATGCGCCAGGCCACAGACGGTATCTTTCCGTCCTTAAAATAGCAAAATTTAGACATGCCCTTAATGCTTTTGCGCCATGTGCTTTAGACTTTGTGCCTAGATCGTTAAAATAGAGCCCAATAGATGAAGACATTTAAGCTTGACATTTAAATATTTAGGTCTTTTTTTTATCACTGCATTATATTATTAATAATAATAATTTTAAAACTACAATCTGGCTCAACTTATTAACATTAGCTTATTCTGAAGACCAACTATTTATTGGCACAATTTATTAATATACACTACTTTTTAAAATGCAACATGGAACGACTGGAATAAACTAGATACATTTATTTTTTTATTTGGTAAATGTTGTATAGGGCTATAATAATAATAATAATAATAATAATAATAATAATAATAATAATAATAATAATAATAATAATAATAATAATAATAATAATAATAACAACAACAACTATTATCATCATTATTATTATTATTATTATTAATATTATTTATATTATTATTATTATTATTATTATTATTATTATTATTATTCTCATTCTCATTAAACAACAATAATATTATTATTATTATTATTATTATTATTATTTATATTGTTATTTTTTATTACATAATTTTTATAACATTTTACTAATTAATTATGATATTTTTCCACAGCAACCAAAGACGATCAGCCAATAGCTAACAGCAGCCTGTGATTGTGTGTGTAAGTGTGTGTGTTCACCAGTGCTTCATTGACTGCTTAAGTAGAATGTGCTCAATGGGGTGGCGTTAGGCATCTGTTCATAAAGGGTCACACAGATGTTCAATCCAGACACACACGCAAATAAATGGAGGGCTGGTGACACGAAAGAACATGTAGCGCATTTAGCAATGTCATCTGGAAACATCTGGAGCCGAAAGAGAGTGAATCGACCTGAAAATATCTAATAATAATAATAAAAAGAAAAAGCAGTGAAGGGCAGCGTTTCCTCTTTGTTTCCTCCCTTTTTCATTAGCTCGTCATGTAAACACGTGCTTGGAAACAGATTAGCGGTTTTTAAGACCCTGTAAGACCAACATTAGTACAGCTTATTAACAGTGGAACTACATTTAAGTGTTCTAGCTAGTTAAGGCGGCGATGGCGCACCCTCCCAATGCTAGTCGACGCATTCAAACACTCCGACACGAAACTAACAAGAACGACTAGAAGAAGAAGAAGAAGAGGTGGAAGAAAGAAAAGCTGTACACGTAAGTGCTCATCAGCGTGGTAAACACCTACAATAAACACTGTTTAGTGGCCTGAATGCGTAGCTTTTTTCGTCCTAAAGTAGCTCTAGTTTATACACAACTAACTGATATTTACACAACATCGACAAGAATCAAAAGTTCATCCCGGATTGTTCGTGTCCTGCAGAATCGGCGGTTCTGGTCCAGTTGCGCAACATTGCCAAAAATGCAAGCGGAAGAAGAGAGTATTTACATAGAAGTCCGTTACACTTCACCTTCAATATGAAGGTTTTACTCTGAAGATATACTCATATTTATTTAAAGATATACACCATTTACGCTTGTATGGCCAGGGAGCGGGACGCAGGCATTCGGGATGTCCTTTGGCAAACGTCAGCCATACCGAGTTCGACAGGTAGTGTAAGTGGGAAGCAGTGATGTTTAATAGTGGGAAGAAACGAAAAAATGAACGAAAACGATGCTCGGGATCTGAACAGTCACTGTGGTTTCTTGTGAAGATAACTACAACTATGAGAAGGGGACAAAAAGAGTCCGCTTCTTCGCTTTTCCCTGTAGCTCCGAAGAGACAAACGGACGATGTCCCCGCGGGTCCCCGTCCTGCTCTGCTGGAAATGGGATGATGGTTCCTCTCCTGAGAGGCGTACTCAGATCAGGATGATAGTCTCTATTCTGGCGCGCTCCGATGGGATTGGGCTCGCCCGCTGGTAATTCTTCCGCAAGCTGCCCAGCCCATCGTCTGGCGCCCCCTGTAGTCATGCCAGCGCAGTGCCCGTCTGGCACTGAGACATCTGCAGGTGCATGGACTGGATGCTGTTAAGGATTTTCTTCTGATGGCCGGCTAGAGTCACTCCTATCCTTAACAGGTCCCTGTGGACACAATAAGAATCAATGCATATGGTTAGTATTGGGCATCACAAATTGTCTCACTTAGCATTATAGGATAGCATAGCATCCATTGGTTGCGCACTTCAGAACCTTGCCGGAAGTAGTAGATCATCTGGGTATTCTACTATATATACTACTTGCATACTCTTTTAGCTTACCCTAAAGCAGGGGTCACCAATCTCAGCCCTAGAGAGCCGGTGACCCTGCAGGGATTAGTTCCAACTTGTCTCAACACACCTGCCTGGATGTTTCAAGTATACCTAGTAAGACCTTGATTAGCTTGTTCAGGTGTGTCTGATTAGGGTTGGAGCTAAAATCTGACGAACACCGGCCCTCCAGGAACAAGTTTGGTGACTCTTGCTATTTAGTATAGAAGTAGACTCTAGTGGTCTTGAATACCTTGATTAGTTGCATCACTGGTGTTTGTCTAGGATTGGAGCAAAACTGTGCAGATCTGCGGGTCTCCAAGAATTTAGTTTGAAATCTCTGGTCGAAAAAGTCACTGTTTGAATTTGTAAGCACAATATATATATACTTTATTTTATTAACTATCCAAAAACCACTAGATCTGTTATATATTTTGCTGACTATGTGCTTACATCATCTTAACATTTCGAATAATGATCAAGCAATTTTATCGAGTTATATGGACCATTTTCTATGTGGCCAAGCTTATACTGCTTTCGTGCAGTATAACTGTTGCACTTGTCTCTGATCATCAATTGTTTTTAAAATTTCATTTCGCTTTCAACTTTACTCTACTTCACACTATTATAATATTAAGGTGAAATCCCAATTCTATTTTTGTACCCCTACCTCTTCCCCCCTGAAACAGAGTGTGAAGGAGAAGGGCTTCAAAATTTCAAAATAAAATTAGTTAGTTTGTTTGAAAAACAAAAACCCACAGAAGTCGACATCTTTTGATGTTATTTTATATGCCTGTTTAAACACGCACCCAAAACCCAGACTTGCGCTCTGCTTCAAATCGCATGTACAAAATCCGTTTGAAAAACGATGTCTATTTATCACTATGGAGCGCGTCAGCTGATAGTCACTATATGACTGTTTTGAGGATTGCAAAGAAAAGAGCCACGGCACGTGTAATGAAAAGGAAAAGGAATTCCAGCGTCAACGTGTTTTCATGCCTAAATAAAACAAAAGCACAGAACAGACTCACATTTAAGAGCAATGGGTGGTCCCTGGTGGTTCTGCGGAATGAGGATATGGCAAGATCGGCTCTTTAATGTTTATTGTCACCCTTCATAGAAAGACTGAAAATACAGGAGAAGTATGGGAAAATGCCTTCACAGGGTGATAGCGGGGTGAAACTGTAAAATACAGGAGAATCTCGAGAAAAACAGGACAGATATGGCTCCCAAGCTTTTGGCCTGGCCCAGTAAAATCTCTGGCTTGCACTGGCCCGACATTGAAAATGTGGCTAATGACAACACTTGTTCTGCCCTCACTCCGGCGTCTCTCTTGCCAAAGTTAGACAGACAGATAAACTCTTTCCAACACGTGAGATTGTGGGAGAATGCTGCTTTATTCCATGCCACATTGAGTATGTTGAAACAGAGTGAAACTATGTAAAAAGATGTACATAAAATGAGCTATAGTTATCTATGTACATAACAATAATATCTGAGATAGAATATAAATACAAACAGATAATAAACTTACAGACAATGCTTCTACAGATGATCACAGGATGAGTGGATTGTAAGTGTCTTCTTGTAGGGTGTTCTTTTTAAATGAGGCAAATAACTGATTCTAACTGTCAAAATGTTTCTATGGTAACAACAATTTAAAAGAAGCTAAATGACTAGGCATTAACTTATGGATTCTGAGTACTAATATTTAGTAGATGATCCAGCACAACACTGTTAATTTCAAACCACCCTAACCCTCAATTAAACATAGCTATACATAACTATTAGCATAGCTACAAGTGTTAAAAAATGTAGACACATGACATGTTAAGCTTTGTTTCACATTAATGAAACTTCATCCTGCCTGTTGACTTCCTCTGATACAATTTCAATTGTATGAACCCCACAGACATAAATGTGACTTGATTAGCGTGATCCAACAACACAAAGTAGCAATAAAACACAATAGCAACTGCTAACTGCAGAAAACATCAATCTTTTTCACACTTCAAAACACAGCGCAACAAGTGCCCTCCAACATAACTGTTATTCCATATATTAATGATAAGGCCCATTACACTGCTATAATACATCTGCAGCCTGTTGTCACTGTCACTCTTTATCATCTATGCTAACGCCTCCTCGCTAATGAACATGCTTATTTATTATCATTCTACCAGTGCTACTGAAATCCACTAAAAGCTGTTTGCCAGATGGCACAAGAAAAGATTCACTCGAGCTTGTCTAGACAAGGAGCTCTTGCTGTTATAGTAAAGAAACAGTCGGAGCACTGAAAGGCCAAAGAAGATCAAGACGGGTCTGATACAGCATGTGATTTTAGGTGACCGTTTCATCGCCTCCTTAAATTACAAAGACAAAAGAGCAACTTTGAATAAACGCTCAATTTACTCCACTACTCTCAGAGAGGAGCCTTTATTCTGAATGAGAACAGTCTGTACTATCAATATAGCAACCATTCAAAGAAGAAAGTGAGAGAAAGAGAGAGAGATGAACAGTACTGAGCCCCCACAGGTTTATGGATGTGAGAGCAAACAGCATTAGCACATGAAAGCCGCTTGCATTTAACTTCCTGTTTATGCGTGGGCTTATACTTATGTTGCTAATTAAGCGCAGACCCTCTCTGTGAACGCCGGCTGCATTAATCAGTGCTTCAGAAATGCTACACCTCGCAGTACGCTTCCCGCCATGAACAAAACACCAGGAGACGTGTTTTAAACATCATCAACAGCATATCCACCTGTTCGCTCGATAGCGAATCAAACAAGTCAAAACACACGCACACACACACACACCGCAGCCATATGCACTAATCCTACTGTATGATTTAGGAATCAATATTAAACAAGTTTGCAGAGATATCGGACCGCCAGGCATTCTGTGATCAATGGCTGTCTGGAAATCTGAGACCAGCTTTAATCACTCTTCACACACATACACACACACACACACACACACACACACACACACACACACACACACACACACACACACACACACACACACACACACAGAACAAACTATCTCACTGAGCGCCAGACATGGTCTAAAATAAACAAATACTGAGACAGGAGAGCTTAATAACCCATGCAATTGTTGTACAGAACAACAGCAAGGTAGAGTTTTAGTAACTACTGTATGATGAGTCACTGTAATAAATACAGTAAAAAGAACACCATCCATTAGTTGCTCCAAGCTGGTTTAGGTGGTTGACTAGTTGTATGACTAGTTTGATGAAGTTGGTCAACCTTGTTAATGCTGAACAGGTGAGTGTGCAGCTAAGAATGGATGTTATCTTAAAGGTATCATGAAAAAAAAAGTATCAAGTTCCAGTCGCTTTATTGGCATGACACTGAATACAGTATTGCAGAAGCATTTTCTATGTAATATGTAATATATTAACATCATCAATTAAAAGAAATATTATAGTAATACAGCAGACAAGAAAACATGACAAAAAAATCAGATAACACATTCAATAATAATAATATTACAAAATAAAAAGTTTAGATTATTTAAATTAGATACCTGAATTTACATCAAACATTTCTTATGGTGTGTAGGGTGTATACATATTGTGTAGCTAGTCTAGATGTCAATTTATCCTCTCAGAGTTTATGGTAAAGTTTTTCTGAGTCATTTCTTTTAAAAATGAATTAGTCAATGTTTCAAATTGGGGGAAAAATATTTCTCTTGTTGGGGTGTATTTATGGCAGAACAGAAGGAAGTGTGTTTCATCCTTTTGATTTGATTTGATTTGTGTCACACTGTTTACATATTCTCTGTTCTTTAGTAGTTCAGGACTTTTTATGTCTGCCCTTTTCTGTTTCTAGGTCATGATCACAGAGGTGATATTTAGAAAGAATGTTTTTCTTTTAATTGTTTTAATGGTAAATAATTTGCCAAATAAATCAATAGCTTAGTGAGATACCTATACGTAGGGCTTGGCGATACAGCAAAAATAATTATCACGATATAATGTTCATATTATTCTGTATTGATAATTATTTATTTATTTATTTATTTATTTATTTATTTATTTATTTATTTATTTATTTATTTATTTGTTTGTTTGTTTTTTGTTTGTTTGTTTATTTATTTATTTATTTATTTATTTATTTATTTATTTATTTATTTATTTATTTATTTATTTTTTTTTTTTTTTTTTTTTACCATCCATTTAGGAAAATTAGGATTTTGATAAATGCTGAACAATCGAAGCAATCTTTAAGGTAGATCAATATCTGTATGGTGTGCATAATAATGATACAGTAAACCTCAAACTCTGTAAACCAAACAAACGATGCTAATCAAATCTGAGCTTTCAAGTAAAGGAACCGACCACCATTATTCAAATACATATTGCAGCATAACAAATTGTGAAACTGAATGACTACATTGCCCCTCTCTTTCAGATGGGGTGCTAGTGGCTGGGATTCATATGAAAAGAAACCAAAAAGCCACTCTGGTGACATCCTTACAAAATTTTTTATTTACAATCTCCTCACTGCCGCTAGTCACGACACTTTTTTTCGTGTGTATTGTTACTCTGATCAACAGCTGAAGTCAGAATTATTAGCCACCCTGAATTTGTTGCCCCCCTGTTTATTGTTTATTGTTATATTGTATATATATATATATATATATATATATATATATATATATATATATATATATATATATATATATATATATATATATATATGAATATTACACAGCTTATTAAGTGCTCTAGGCTGTTTTGAAAGTTTTTTTTTCATTTATTTGGATGGATTTAGTTTATAATATACCGTATAATTGTGTACGAGTTACTAGACTTCCCACAAAGGTGCATTCCTCACTTTTTTCCTTAAAAAAATTGCTAAGTTTTTCCACTACAGAAGGTCCCTGGGCAACAAAAGCACAATTATTTATAGGCAAAGGGAAAAGTAGTGGAGCTGAGCTATAGTTATAGGGGATTTATATTTACACATTTAGTAAAGTACAACATTTAAACTCAAATGTCTGCCTCTGTAGTTCAGCTGATGGGGTCAAATTTGACCTGATATGCATTGTTGTTGAGTCTGGCTAGAGCTTGAAAAGCATTTGACTGGCCGCTGAAAAACTGAACTAAACTAAACTAGCAAAACATTCCAAAAGGGCTTTGGTTTGGCTCACCAGTTGACTGTGTAATGCTAATATGACCTGGTTCTCTCAGCTTTAGTGATAAAAAAAAATGTATTTCCAATTCAAGGAAAAGAAGCTGTATTTCAGACTCACTCTGAAGTCATCTGGGTGACCAGCTGTAGGGACGTGAATCCAGAGTTGAGGAAGTTATCTCTGTACTGAGACATCTTGACAGCGGCCAACCAGTCCTCGACTGAACTAAAGGTGGTGAAGTCTGGGATAGACCTGTCCAACAGTGGCTGGGATGGTCTGGAGGAGAAAAAAAAAGAAACAAACAAACAAACAAACAAAGACAGAAAAATAATGAATGAGGAGAAGAGTAGACAAATAAGTTGGGGATGGGGGATATAGGCTTAAAAGTGTATCACAGTATATTGTAGTATTTACTGTAAAAAATAAATAAATAAAAAAAATAAATATATGTATATATATATATATATATATATATATATATATATATATATATATATATATATATATATATATATATATATATATATATATATATATAATGATGATTCAAATGTACCCAAGGAGAGACACAAAAGTTATTTATCTTTAGAGAAATTTTTTTTAGAGAAAATTTTTTATATTTTACAAAAAAGGTCTTCTACCTTGCTCCTAAATGCCTACTATCCTGAAACGATCAAACATACTCAAACAAACTAAAGCAGCAAATCGATCTTTTCAGCATCATATAAAATACACAAGCAGATTTCCTGAAGCAGGTTAGAAATAAACTTACAGAAAGAAATTTACTCAAAGTTTGAGACCTCTAAAACAGTGTTGCAAGCATACATTGAAATGTTATTTACTTTTCATTCATACTGGGCACTAGAGGGCACCGTCACGCAAAATCTCCACACATACATTACTGAAGAAAAGATATGGGATACAGCTACGAATAATCACATCAATACATAGATATTCACACTAGATATCAGATACAGACCCTGAACATGCATTAATAGCGCCGCCACGTTTGTATAGTGCTCCCAGGACAAATGTCATTCAACCGCACTAGTCAAGACAGTGCGCCAATGTGAAGATGCTAGACTTTAGCGCTGTGTAAGGTTGTAGTAATGAGCAAACAAAGAAAACAAAGCACAAAGGCAGAACATTTGATAGGTTAGATTTTGTTTATTAAGTTTTTGTATGTTACGAACGTTTGTGCTAGACAAGTATTGATGATAATAGTCACTTACTGCCCAGATCATAAGGCCAAGTAACACCAGGTTGCACTAAATACTAGGCTTATGCTAGTTGTGTTGAATAAAATAAGCAAACAATCTAAATGAAATATGACAACGAGATGCTGTGGTGCTAGAAACCTGAATTATTGTCGGCTAAGTGAATGAGTCATTAATAACAGAGATTCATTCACAAACAAATCGCTTCCTCTGTCAGTATGAGAAGTGAAACCAGGAAGAGGGGATGTGTTTTAGGACACGGATTAGATCAAATTCAACAGGGGAGAAGATAATACATTTCCATGCACATAAACACCCAACACATGCTCTTTGTCGGCAATACCCGTGCGATCACTTATCAATCCATGTAGAAAAATTGTGTAAAATTATAATTGTCCTAATTAAAAAAATATATATTTGCATACTGACCACCGGGAAAACTCCCGATCTTGGATATTTGTGTATATATTTGGCTCTGGATGGCCACAATCCCCCATTGCACCATGGTTCTGCATTCATTTCAAAGGAGTGCTACCCTCATACCTGCCAACACTCTTGTTTTTCCAGGAAGTCTCCCGTATTTTAGACTCATTTCCCGGAAACTCCCATGCACACCTTCCCCCCAGCTCTTCACTTTGCGTTCACCCCCCCCAGCTCTTCACTTCGCGCGCACCCCCAAATCCATGATCCGAATGATGGCAGGTATGGCTTCCCTGCACTGAAATGGCAGCTCTATTGACGCATTCCTTCCAATAGACAGGGTAGGCGACATCTAATGTAAATATCCATGACATCAATACAGCATAATTTTTGTGACAATGTACAACAATAATTCATATTTTTGCATTACTCTGAGGGGTTGGTTTAGGTTTGGGCTGGGGGTAGCCATTAATAAATTACATAAATTACTGTGATAGTTGTGTTTAGGATAGGAGTAATTTAATAAATCATTTAAATAATTCTCTTTAATTTCCAGCCATAGCTGTATCCCTTCTAGCAACAACCCTTTCACTGCAGGACAGAAAAGACAATAAAGATGACAGAAATGGATAAATTGTTAGAACACGAAGACAATAAACAAACACTTGTGGCAATATATGGATTATTTGAGTATTTGTTAAGTTTTTGTGTTCTTCTATATATTTTAATATGATGCTAACTGTCCTAGCCTTTAGCATTGCATTAAATACTATAAGGCATGATGATTTCTTCTTCATTCTGTGATATTAAGTCATGTCTAGTCACAAAAATGAGTTACTTCAAACATTCGACTGGTGTTATGCAGTGAATTTAAAGTAAGAGTATGTCAGTAAATCTCTTTACTATTGTAATATAAAAAATCTGAAATATTACTACTGTAATACTAACTATTGCTCAGACCAATTCTAGGTTTTATTGTTACAATTTATTTATCATGTGGTGAATTTTTACTAAAATTAAAACTAAATAATGCCATTTCAAATTTAGTCAGTGATGCCATCTTACCTTTAACATGGTAAAAAATAAAAGAAATGTGTGCATGATGAGTGTGTCTGACTCACATAGTAGGTATACTGGCAACTGCTTTAAGGCTGGTGGGGTTGCGGATAAGTTTGTCGAGTGTGTTGACGATGTCTGTGAAGCGTGGCCGGGCGTTTCGGTCTTTCTGCCAGCAGTCCAGCATCAGCTGGTGGAGAGCAGTGGGACAGTCCATGGGTGGAGGAAGCCTGTAATCTTGCTCTATAGCGTTGATCACCTGTATACACACACATGCACGCACACACACGCACACGCACGCACGCACGCACACACACACACACACACACACACACACACACACACACAGTTGTCATTGTAAACAAACTTACATAAAAACAGATGACACTAAAGCAATGTAATACAATTATTTATCATCATTAAATGTATCCAAGGAGAGGACTAATGTTCAATCTGGCCTGCCGCCATAAAACTGGCCTTCTATGACTTACTGTTCTCGGCTTACTTCTTGATTTATCAGGGGTCGCCAATGAATCGCCAATTACATTCAAAACAAAAAAGTAAGAACTAAACTAAACTAAACTAAACTAAACTAAACTAAACTAAATTAAACCAAAAGCGTATACTATACTAAAGTGAACTAAAACCCTAAACTAAACGAAAATAAATTAAACTAAACTAAAAGCCTAAACTAAACTAAACTAAACTAAACTAAACTAAACTAAACTAAAAACCTAATCTAAATCAAAAGCCTAAACTAAACTAAACTAAACTAAACTAAACTAAACTAAACTAAACTAAACTAAACTAAACTAAACTAAACTAAACTAAACTAAACTAAACTAAACTAAACTAAAAACCTCATCTTAATCAAAAGCCTAAACTAAACTAAACTAAATTAAACTAAACTAAACGAAACTAAACTAAACTAAACTAAACTAAACTAAAAGCCAAATCTAAATCAAAAGCATAAACCAAATCAAGTCAAACTCAACTAAACTAAACTAAACTAAACTAAACTAAACTAAACTAAAAACCTAATCTAAAACAAAAGCCTAAACTAAACTAAAAAAACCTAATCTAAATCAAAAGCCTAAACTAAACTAAACTAAACTAAACTAAACTAAACTAAACTAAACTAAACTAAACTAAAAACCTAATCTAAATCAAAAGCCTAAACTAAACTAAACTAAACTAAACTAAACTAAACTAAACTAAACTAAACTAAACTAAACTAAACTAAACTAAACTAAACTAAACTAAACTAAACTAAACTAAACTAAAAGCCTAATCTAAATCAAAAGCATAAACCAAATCAAGTCAAACTAAACTAACCTAAACTAAACTAAACTAAACTAAACTAAACTAAACTAAACTAAACTAAACTAAACTTCTGCATAGAAGCTGTACAATAATAATCATAGAAAGAAACATCTAAGAAAGACAGAAAAAAAGAAAGAAAAAAAAAACATGAATATATTTAACAGTGGTCTGTTTGTCCTTCCTCAAATTCATCTCTCTCTTCTAATACTCCTCTCTCTCTACACTTCTGTCTGCCACAAGCGAAACATCAAACGAGCAAACAAACCCGCCGTCCACCCTCCGCATACTAATCCCGAGCTCTCGTTCACACAAACATCAATCTAAATATTTGAGGAGGGATAAACTGCTCTTCACATTAGCTGCTGTTCTCGCCGCGCTGAGATGTGAGCTCTGAGCGCTGCACATGTCCTGCTGTTTCATTATGCCGATATCATCTTTTTATGCTAATTCGGGATTGGATGATCGTTAAAAACTCCAGAAGATCAGATAACGAAGTAAGTGATAGGCTTTCAAAAAAAAAAAAAAAAATAGAACTATCAAGCATTTACACATATAGGAAAGAGGGAAAAAAGTGGAGTTTTGTTGGTCTGTTCATGTTTTTGGTGCACTATAAACACAGAATCGGATTGATTTATAGACCAAGTCATTCATATTCCATGAATATTTCAGTATATAATTTTCAACTACAGTTAAATTAAATATGTCAGCATGACAAACAATGCCCCATATTGAGCAATGGAGAATTTATTTTTGGGGAAAAGATTGTACGGTACTGAAGTCAGAATTATTAGCCCTCCTGAACTATTAGTCCCATGTATATTCTTTGCCCAATTTCTGTTAAACGGAAATGGGACTTTTTTTCAACACGTTTATAAAGATAATACTTTTAATGACTAATTTCTAATAACTCTAATTACTGATTTATGATGACATAATATTTAACTAGATATTTTTAAGATACTAGTATTCAGGTAAGCTGACATTTAAAGGCATAACCAGGTTAATTACGGTAATTTAGTCATTGTGTAATGATGAATTGTTGTAGACAATTGAAAAAAAATGATTAAGGGGGCTAAAAATTTTGATCTTAAAATGTTTTTAAAAAATGTTTTAAAAAAATTAAAAACTGCTTTTATTCTAGCCGAAATAAATCCAGTTAGACTTTTTCCAGAAGAAAAAAATATTATAAGAAATACTGTAAAAAATTCCTTGCTTTGTTAAACATAATTTGGGAAATATTTGAAAAGGAAAACATAAAATAAAATCACAAGAGGGCAAATTGTTTTGACTTCAAGTGTAATGCTCCGTTCATTTTTTTCCTCTGTGAGTTCGGCATTCGTTGCAGTCAGAAAGTTCCTCGGGGTTCGTTTTGCATCTGTGATGTGTTAAGTGGATGCTAAAAGGTTTAGGGAATTTGTGTTTGCATTGGCAAGATTTGTGAAAAATCCCCCGAGTTGAGAGGGAGTCTGCTGTATTCACAATGCAAACTAGAAGAAAGAAAAAAAAAAATGTCTGTGCTGAAACACAGATTCTGGAAGATCTGAAGACAGAAAGACTCAGAAGCAAAGAGTTTGGTATTTGTTTCCAGCTTTTCCCTCCTCTCAACCATGTTAATGTTAACCATACACTTTTGACATATTCATTTATTTTCCTTCAGCATAGTCCCTTATTTACCAGGGATCACTACAGTGGACTGAACCGCCAACTATTCTAAATGTTTTACACAGCAGATGCCCTTCCAGCTGCAACCCAACGCTGGCAACTTTTATACATATACACATATACCCATATACATAAATGTAATTTTAAGCCCCGGACGTTGACAATACAATTAAAAATACAAAAAAATAAAAATAATAATAATAAAAAAAAAATAATAATAATAATAATAATAATAATAATAATAATAATAATAATAATAATAATAATAATAATTATTATTATTATTATTATTATTATTATTATGCAGTGTAAATGGTACTAAGACTTGCTTAGAATAAAATATTACAATTTACTACTCTGCATTTGATATATTATGAAATGTACATCTATTACCATGCAAATTCATATTTCAAAGAATAATATAAATAAATTATTTTAGAAATACTTCAATAATGGTAATAGTTTATAACTTATTTTTCTTCTTCTTCTTCTTCTTCTTCTTATTATTATTATTATTATTATTATTATTATTATTATTAGTAGTAGTAGTAGTAGTAGTAGTAGTAGTATAAAAATATAAAGCAATGACATGCTATATAGTGTATCAAGACTAGCGTAAACTTGTATTTATTTATTTATTTATATCACTTATTTTATTTTCATTATATATATATATATATATATATATATATATATATATATATATATATATATATATATACATATATATATATATATATATATATATATATATATATATATATATATTTTTTTTTTTTTTTTTTTTTTTTTCATAAATTTTTAATTACATATTTATTTTTATTCAATTTATTTTCTAATTTAAAGTCATTTTTTATTTAATTTGATTTATGTATTTATTTATTTATTTCAATAATTTATTTTTATTGTACTATATATTTTATTTTATTTACTATTCATTTTTAATAAAAAATGTGTTTAATTAAATTTTATTTTATTTTACTTTATTTACATTATTATTTTATTTTGTATTATATTGTAATTTTTTTAACTAATTAAAAAAGAATTACTTATTTTTTTATTAATTTAACTTTTTTTAAATTAGATTTTTAATCTTTAAGTTCAGTTTAGTTTAGTTTAGTTTAGTTTAGTTTAGTTTAGTTTAGTTTTAATTTCACCCTGGACCACAAAACCTCATGCCTCATTCATGTCTCATGTTGAACAAGTTTATTTTTAGCAATGACCAAAAACACACTGTATTGATCAAAATTATTGATTTTTCTTCTGTGCCAAAAATCATAAGAATATAAAGTATACAGAGCATGTTCAGTGAAGATATTTAGCAGATTTCCAATAGTTAAAATTTTGTTAAATTTTTTTAAACCCTCAGATTCTAGATTTTCATATTGTCTGTCAAATATTGTCTACATAAATCATATTTGTTTCAGCCTTCATGTGATATATAAACCTCAATTAAAAAAAAAAAAGTTTGTAGTCCAGAATCACACGTCACTACTGTTACTTTACCTTTCAATTATTGAGAGTAATAATTTGTTCTATAAAAGAAATGAAACATACATCTTGGTTGCTCATGTCCCAGTAGGGTCTCTCGCCGAATGACATCACCTCCCACATGACAATACCGTAACTCCACACGTCACTGGCAGAGGTGAACTTCCTGTACGCTATGGCTTCCGGTGAGGTCCATCTCACAGGGATCTTTCCACCCTAAAGAAAAACACAATAAAGGTCATTTGCAGATTTACTTTCCAGGAGTGCACATAATATTTATGACATATCACAATGTATTTTTTTGCTATAAACAGCATTGTAAAAAATATGCAGTCTGAACGAAACAAATATGCAGCAGGAACATATTGACTCATTGAGCTCTGGATCCATCCCGAATATAAATATTTCCAAACAACGAGCTCCATTTGCATATTTAAAAAAAGTCAGTGCTACTGAATTCAAATTTTCTTGCTTTACAAAACTCCATAACAAAGTGTGTGCATGTGTGTGTGTGTGTGTATGTTCGTGTGAGAAGGTTTCATCCATAGAGTGTGTCTGTCTGTAATTGGTCTACCTGAGGCTGGATTTTTGTGTTGTACTGATTAAATTTGACAGCAGTTTGTTTTAAAATTCCTCTCACACACACAAAAACACACATAGGTCTAGTTTGAAGAAACCCATTGTGTATTTGTATATCTTCTCTCTCTCTCTCTCTCTCTCTCTCTCTCTCTCTCTCTATATATATATATATATATATATATATATATATATATATATATATATATATATATATATATATATATATATATATATATATATATATATATAATCTATCCGTCCCTAGGTCCGTCCGTCCGTCCATCCAACCATCCATTCATCAAAATGGCCATCTATCCCACTACATCTGACCATCCTTTCATCCTTTCATCCATCCATCCTTCGATCCATCTGACCATCCATTCCATCATCCAACCCCCTATACCACAATCCATCACACCACCCATCTGACCATCCATCCATCACATTTGACCATCCTTCCATCCATCCATCTGACCATCCATTCCATCATCCAACCCCCTATACCACAATCCATCGTACCACCCATCTGACTTTCCTTCTATCCATCCATCCATCCATCCATGCATCCATCTATTCATCCATCCATCCATCCATCCATCCATCTATCCCAGCACCCCTTCGACCATCCATCCATCCCACCACCCATCCGACCATCCATTCATCCCACCATCCACCTGACCATCCATCCACCAATACATCTGTCCATCCATCCCACCATCCATTCATTCAATTAATTGATTCATCCATCCATCTATCCATCCATCCATCCATCCATCCATCCCAGCACCCCTTCGACCATCCAATCATCCCACCACCCATCCCACCATCCATCCCACCATCAATTCATTCAATTAATACATTCATCCATCCATCTATCCATCCATCCATCATTACATATTTATACATGTACTGTACTACTGTACCTGCAAAGGGTAACACACTCATTTTTCTTTTTTTTTTTGTCTTGACTAACTTTAAAAACTAACTTCAGAGAAAATCAATTGTTTCAGAATATAAACATATGAAAAATATACACCAATAAGGGACTGAATGACCTTTGTGCAGGGACTTTCTCCTGACCTCTGTGTTTAGTGACCTGAAAGACTCAATTTCATCTTCATCGATTCCAGTGAGAGATGGAATGAACATACGTATGACTGTGAACTTAAGACTGTGTCTGAAGGGCACCTTCACTGACAGTGTTCAGCCACAAGAGGCCTGTCAGCATAGACATGGTGGAAATAAACACTGAGTTAGTGACCACTTTTACCCTGATGTCATCTAGTGTGTACTAACTGACCCGTAAATGGTTATGGGATATCATCAATGTATTTTACCCATTATTATTATTATTATTATTATTATTATTATTATTATTATTATTATTACTAATTGTAATTATTCCATTAGTCTCTTTATTAATCCAGGTTCGCCACAGTGGAATGAACCGCCAACTTATCCAGCACATGTTTTACGCAGTGGATGCCCTTCCAGCTGCAACCCATCTCTCGGAAACATCCATACACACTCATATACTACAGACAATTTAGCCTACCTAATTCACCTGTACCGCATATCTTTGGACTGAGTGGGTAACCGGAGCACCCGGAGAAAACCCACGTGAACGTGGGGAGAACATGCAAACTTCACACAGAAATGCCAACTGACCCAGCCGAGGCTTGAACCAGCAACCTTCTTGCTGTGAGGCGACAGCACCACCTACTGCGCCACCATGTCGCCCAAATAAGTAATACTTACTTAAATAAAAAAAAATGAATGAATAAGTAAATGAATGAATGAATGAACAAATGAATCAAGGACCAAACAAATGAACAAACGAGTGAACTAAGTCATTTATTTGTTTCTTTCAGTCGCTTGTTTGTTCGTTTTGTCCTTCATTCATTTGTTCATTCATTTATTCATTTAACTATGAATAAGACTTTGAATAGGAATTAAAAAGACGAACGAAATAACTGACAGATGGAATGAAAAAAAAAACTAACTAACTAATGAATGGAACGAATGAATAAAGAAACACATAAATAAATAAAAGACAACAATAAAAGAAAAGAAAATATAACAGTAATAAAATATAATAAAATAAAATAACATCATCAGCAACAACAATATTATAATACAACCATAATACAAATAAATGAATCTTAATTAAAAAAAAAAAAACTGAATGAATGAATGAATGAACGAATGAACAAATGAACAAATGAATGAAGAAGCAAATGATTGAACGAACGAGTGAAAAAAATAAATGCTTTATTTTCTTTCATTCATTCATTCATTTGTTTGTTTGTACTTTTGCTTGTTCCTTAATTTGTTTGTTCATTCGTTCATTCACTAATTCATTTAACAATGAACAAACATTAAAATGACGGAGGGACGGATGGACAGAATGGATTAGAATGGAAAGAACGAATGAATGAACGAACAAATGAATGAACTAACAAACAAATTAATGAACAAACAAATGAATGAACAAACGAACAAACAAAAAAAATCGAACGAACGAATTGAATAAACATAAATTAACAAAAGAAAACAATAAAAGGAAACAATAAAATAAAATAAAGTATAATGAAATAAAATTAAATTAAACATGGCTCAATCCCTGAAACTACATCTCTGAACAAATGTAAGTATGTTGTTGTTTTCTCCAACTTGCACAACATTTATTGCTATAGATCCATGTGCATATCTGGTATGACACTGTCTGTCACTGTTTCAGAAGCGAGCTTTAATCTGACAGAACAATGAAGATCTGTCTCTCAGAGCAGCACACACACACACACACACACACACACACACACACACACACACACACACACACACACACACACACACGCACACAAAGCAAACAACACTTGAACAAATACAGAAGAAAGTGATCCGTACAATGTTTAATGTCCCAAACACAAACAACCTAAAAATGTTCAAGCATGAGGCGAGATTGAAGCGACGCATATTTAGATCTGAAACCCTTTGAAACAAAAAGTACATATTAGAAAGACAAAAAAGAACAGACACTTGCTTTTTCTCTAACAGTCTGTGCACGCAACCTACAAGCCAGACTGATTAAAAAAAATGATGTGATGTATTGATAAATAGAGTTAATTATACTTTGATATAAGGTTTTGGTCACTCGCATTGACGTCAACAAACCAATAATGCTACAAACTAGATCACCTTGTCTAACTGCTTTTAAATTATAACCCGTGGCTGTTTCGCTTTCTTTGCTGATCTAATTTGCGTATATCTCCTTCACTTGCATTAATTTTAAATTCCAGTCCAATTTGTGGCCGCAATAACATCAGCAGGCAAATCAGACGTCAGGGGAGGAGGTTCAGATAGCAGCAGGCTAACCGCGCACCGCTAACCTTTCGCCCCTTCTTCCCGGTCCCGTCCCGCACTGCCATCGCCCAGACGCCCGATGGGGACAGCACAAATTAAATCACGCTCACCTAATCCTTTATCATCCTTTCTACCCAATTTCAATTCCAGGATTTTAATATTAGATTGTGACCTTGTCTTTTATAACCAGGTTAAGTATTCTGTCCCCCTCCCTCCACTCACTGACTCTTTCTTTTCCTTTGAGAGTTCTTTGTGCTTAGATGAAAGAGTGCTTGTATGCTAGAGTGTGAGTTTTTACTACGACATGTGATGCTTTGTTCACACCAGGTCAAAGGTCAGAAATTATCCTTAAATAATGATGGTATTGACAAATCCAATCATCCATCCCGCCACCCATTCATCCATCCAACCATCCATCCATCCGACCATCCATTCTCCTATTCATCCAGCCAGCCACCTATCCATTCATCTGACCATCTATCCCACCATCTGTCCACCCATCCATCCACCCACCCAGTCAACCATCCATCCATCCAAATGAACATCCATCCATTCCACCACCCGTCCAACCATTCATTCACTCATACATAAACCCATCCATCCGACCATTCATCCATCCATCCATCCATCTATCCATCTATCCCACCACCCATCCCACCATTCATCCATCCATCAATCAATTCATCTATCCCACCATCCATCAATCAATCAATCCATCCACCCATCTATTCGACCATCCATTCCACCATCTTCCCATCCATCCATCCATCCATCCATCCATCCATCCATCCATCCATCTGACCATCCATTCCACCACCCATCTGACCATCTATCATCCCATGACCCATCTGACCATCCATCCACCCAAACATCTGTCCATCCATCCACCCATCCATCTATCCGACCATCTATCCCACCATTCATCCGTAACACCATCCATTTGACCATCATTACATCATTATATATATATATATATATATATATATATATATATATATATATATATATATATATATATATATATATATATATATATATATATTGTTCTATACATAACGAATGTCAGGTGGAATGATACAAAGCAGAAATCTTTGCAAGAAAAAAAAATTGTTGGGGGAAGGGGGGTTGTTTAAAATAATACAGCTAATTTACTATGTTTTTTATTTATTTTTTAAATTTATTTATTTATTTATTGTAATTTTTTTTTTTGTGTAAAATTATTACTTGTGCTTAAAATCATAAACTTTTTTCACTTATTCTTGTCCAAAGAGAGAAATGGACTATTGTTTGTGTATAAGTATTATTATTATTATTATTATTATTATTATTATTATTATTATTATTATTATTATGTGTTTTATTATTTGGTTACTGAGCAGCAATATACACCAATTTAAAATATAAAGAGTTTTCGTGTGATTTTATAAACTAGTAGTGTTTTGAAATAAATGAATATAACGTGCGACACGGTGGTGCAGGTAGTGCTGTTGCCTCACAGCAAGAAGGTAGCTGGTTCAAGCCTCGGCTGGGTCAGTTGCCGTTTCTATGTAGAGTTTGCATGTTCTCTCCGCATTCGCGTGGGTTTCCTCCAGGTGCTCGGGTTTCCCCCACAGTCCAAAGACATGGGGTACAGGTGAATTGGGTAGGCTAAATTGTCCGTAGTGTATGAGTGTGTATGGATGTTTCCCAGAGATGGGTTGCAGCTGAAAGGGTCTCAAACATATGCTGGATAAGTTGGCGGTTCATTCTGCGGTGGCAACCCCAGATTAGTAAAGGGACTAAGCTGAAAAGAAAATGAATGAATGAATGAATGAATGAATGAATAAATACATGATCGTGATAACCGTGAAACCGTGATTATTTCTCAGACTGTTCATCATAAAAGATAAAAGAAATCAGCTATTAGAAATGAGGTATTACAACTATTATGTTTAGAAATGTTTTGAAACAATCATCTTTCCATTAAATAGAAATTGGTGAAAAAATATACAGGGGGGCTAATAATTCTGACTTCAACTGTAGGTGACGCCTATGTGTACAGGTTGTGTGGTAAAGTGGACTTCACACCGCTACTGCTCTGTTTATATCCGCCATAACTTGCGAGCCAATCTGCTTCACGGTGAACGTTTTACAAGGGAGCCACGAGTCAAGGCTGCGTAAACCAAGATATTGAGATTGAACTGTTACATTTAAACAGACTAAAATAAAACATGATAAATGTTGCGGTTCTGTATAGTAAAAAAGGCAAATAACAGCATGATCCTACATTAAACAACTTTCTAAAATGCCTTAAAGGTATAGTACAATCCAAAATGAAAAATGTCTTCTGTTGAACAAAATGGAGATATTTAAAAAAAAATTATGAAAGATGGCATCCATTGACTTCCATAGTAGTTAGAAATCATGGTGCAGTGGAAAAACAATTAATAATGTCTATGACACCCATGAGTTTGTAGGACTGCATACTGTACATACATTTCTGCAATGACTCAAATAACGTATTAATAAAGTCATCTGAAATGGCAAAGAAAGCGTTCTTGCTGGACTCCCAGAGTTCATCAAGATTCTTTGGATTCATCTTTAACGCCTCCTCCTTCATCTTACCCCAGACATGCTCGATAATATTCATGTCTGGGAACTGGGATGGGTAATCCTGGAGCACCTTAACCGTCTTTGGTTTTAAAAAATTTGGAGGCTGAAGTATGAGAAGTAGTGCTATTCTGCTGAATAATTTGCCCTCTCCTGTGGTTTGTAATGTAATGGGCAGCACAAATATCTTGACACCTCAGGCTGTTGATGTTACCATCCACTCTGCAGATCTCTCGCACACATGAATCCTGGGTTCATGCGGGTTCCAGTAGGTCTTCTGCAGTGTTTGTGATGTTTGGGGTGCAGTTCAACAGACAATTTTTGGACAAAATCTACCTTCTGCCACTTTTCCAAATGATCAGAAGACTATGATGGAAACTCTGAAATTTACTGAATAAATTCCATATTTTGGTTTGTTAATTGCTGCCAGTTTATTAAAGTGACAATTTTGTTCTTTTTGACTTATTGAATGGATAAGATGTTTTATTTGCAAATGTTTTATCCAACAGTTCAGTTTTGTGCATATATTTAATTGGCATATTTTGATAGAAACATAGCTAGTGTCACCAAAGCAAGTAACGTTGCGTGACCCACCTTTCTTCACTGTGCAACCCACTAGTGAGTTGCGACCCACAGTTTTAAAACCCCTGCACTAGAATAAAGAAATAAGAAGGTTTGGAACCATTTGAGGGAGAGAAAATGATGAGTAATTTTCCTTTTTGGCGAACTATCCCTTTTAAATCATCTTAAAACTTCATATGGATGTCAATAGTTACAGCTTTCTAACATTTTGTCCAAAATTGCTTGAGTTCAACAGAAAAAGGAAGCAAAAAGGTTTGAAACGTTTTGATCAAATGGTAAGCAGATTTTCATTCCTGGGTGAACTATCCCTTTAAAATCGTCTTAGAACTTCATAGCAACCAACAACAACAAAAAAAAAGATTGTACATTTTAGTGTTACTATTCTACCCAAAAACCTTGGCATAAATAAAAGCATCAAGCAGCTTTTATTGGGAATATCTCTGCCTCTGCAATACTCACCTTGAGACTTTCAGTCTAAATGCTGTTTTAGACTATTAGGATTTGTCAAAGCGAGTTGTTGTGAGATCAAGAAAGATTAAGAAGCATAAAAAGAGCACACATGTTCTACTCAGCTGCACCGCGCTGGGGACTGACACACATGCACGCACGCATGCAAGCACGCACGCACATACACACACTCACAGGGAATGTAATAACTGTTGGGCTTATGCTGGCTTAGCTACCTGTGACACTTGACATTTATCAGACTACATCACACACACACATATGAATTTCGTCCTTCACAATATGCAATTTAGCTGGCGAACAGATGCGCATGTTCTAAATCTGATTACAGTGAGGTCATGCATTCTCTATTCAACACACACACTGACTTTAGCCTTTTGAAAAATGGCACAAGAATAAAAAAAATATATATATTCAGAGTTTGGTTTGAGACATTTAGCATCAAAAAATGTATAAGAAATCACTCGGTACACTTCAATATTTCACCATGGTCCCAGAGTTATCTACAATAAACACCCATACCCATCTGCTTGATGTAGTGCGAGAAATGAGAAGCTTATATCTGCAATTAAGTACGTTTTACCGCATACATTTTTTCCAACACTGATAACATGTTCATTAAATTTGACATTATAATTTAATCATTTTGAGAACTCCTTGGTGCCTGGTTATATTAGTTCATAGATTCCCTGGGAATTGAACCCATGACCCTGGCTTTGCTAGACATAATGTCCTACTGCTTGAGCTAGGTGAATTATAGTATAAGCTACGTTTGCCAACACTGATTTAACACAACCAGAAGTCAGACAACGTTTCTTTCAGGCCTCATATACTTCAAGGTAAATTGAACAAATCGGTGTGTAATATAGAACAAATCATGTTCGTTTTAGGAGTTTGAAAGAGCTAGAAAATATTCTTGTATGTTCGCTCTTTCTGGTACAGTAGCTGAGAAGTGTTCAAGTCCATTATGGAGTTCTCCAGAACACATTAGAAGCAGCTTAATGATAGTTTAAATAGCTTAAAGTCAAATAAGTTAGAGCTGTCACTGTGCATAAACAATGCATTTCAATTCTTATATCAGCAACATTTACTTCACATTTACTGTAGAAACACTTGTAACACTGGTAGAAATGTGGCACTTTTCATGTAGTTTTTTTATTACTAGTTCTCGGAAAATAAAAGTCAACAGGTTTATCAGCAGCCTACTTTGTAGGAGGACAATGTTGCATAAGACTGAAGTGTCTTAGGCCCCGTTTACACTAGTGCGTTTTAGTTTTAAAACGGCGTTTTAGAATGAAAACGATCCGCGTCCACACTCGCGTTTTACCCAGCGTTTCTGAACTGCTCTCCGTCCACACCAAAACGCTGAAAACGCACATCACGTGACCACACACACACTCTCAGGCAAGCGCTGTAGCCAATCTACCCAGATGAGAGCTCTGCTAGTCGGACTTCTCATCAAGCATCTCCCGCTGGATCTAACCTCACTATATTTATTAAACGGAATATTTCTTTCATCTTGTTGTCTTTATTTAACGACATATTCATTGGACATTGGAATCTATTACTTGTTCTCAGGTAACGTGTTTTGGCTGAGCGCAAAGATAAGTTAATGATTAATGTAAGCACGTACATTCTGTATATTGACTGATCGCTTGCCTTTATTTCCTATAATGTATAAACTTATTGTATGTTATACTTTTATAATGGCCATTATCGATTAAAACTGATATTTAGCAAAGAGAGGGTGTGTTTCGTATTTTCACTGAAATTGAAAGGAGGCAGTTGTTATCGGCTCCGTTTTGTTATAATATGCACACAGTGAAGATGTCGCTCATCTTATGCAGCACGACGCCTCAACATGTCTGCTGTCTGTTTAGTTGTTAATATTAAAATGAAAATAGGCAGTTCCTTATATCATGTTTACATTTTATAGTTGAGAAAGTAAAACAACGTAGCCAGGGTGATGTGAATGAAGTTATAAAGTACACTGTTCCCTTTGAAGATTTACCCTTGTCCTCGGTATAGTCTGCTTTCCATATCAAACTGAGAAGAAGAGACTGCAGCCATGATCAAACTTGCGAAGTTTTAACTTACACGGAGAAGATGCAGGACTGAACTGTGCATGTTAGGCTACTTAATATTCAGGAAAAGCCCCAATCAGAGAGGTGAATGTCTGCAGCCCCGCCTCCGTTTTCAAATGTCTCCGTTTTCCATCATCCACACTGAGACGGAGCAGCTGCGTTTCAGAATGAAAACGGCCTCTCCAGCGTTTTCGAAACGCTCCGTTTTCGGCGCTCGAGAACTCCGGCGTAGTGTGGACGGATGGCGTAACCGTAGCAAAACTTATGCGTTTTCAAACTAAAACGCATTAGTGTAAACGGGGCCTTATTCTGTGAGCTGGATGTACATTAGTCTCCTTTTTGCATGGCTACTGGCCACAAAACTGAAGTATTAGTGACAAAACATTGATCTGAGCTGTACTGATTTACTATCTCTTAAATTAACAAGTAAAGCTTGTCAAAAGAAAGAAAAAGGTTTGGACAAATGGCTGGACATGGCCTAGACTAACCTATGTGTGTTATTATTTTGTCTCAAGATAGCACCAAACATTCAAGAACAGTCGAAAAACAGGTAATACAGATATAATACAAATAATACAGTATATACACACACTTAAAGTCAGAATTATTAGCCCCCCTGAATTATTAGTTTCCCTGTTTTTTCCCCCCATTTTCTGTTCAACGGAGAGAAGATTTTTTTTTCTCAACACTTTTTTAAACATAATAGTTTTGATAAACTCATTTCCAATAACTGATTTATTTTATCTTTGCCATGATGACAGGACACAGTTGTTTTCTAGATATTTTTCAAGACACTTCTATACAGATTAAAGTGACATTTAAAAGCTTAATTATGGTAATTAGGTTAACTAGGCAGGTTAGGGTAATTAGGCAAGTTATTATATAACGATAATTTGTTCTGTTGACTATCAAAAACAAAAATAGCTTAAAGGGGCTAATAATTTTAACCTTAAAATGGAATTTAAAAATTAAAAACTGCTTTTATTCTAGCCAAAATAAAACAAATAAGACTTTTTCCAGAAGAAACAATATAATTAGGAATACTGTGAAAATTTCCTTGCGCTGTTAACCAATTGTATATAATTGTTTCTTTGGTGCACCGCAATGCAGATGCAGTGAATTCGGTATCAGTTCAGTTATTAAGTGCTGATTTTATATGAATCATGAAAAAAAAATTCTTAATTAGAATTTTTGTCTCGTTTCTAGTCCAAATATCCACATTTCTTACCCCACAGGCAGATAATTTTACTTGTTGTAAGGATTTTTTTCAAAATTGAGACATTTTTTTTCTAATGGTGAAAACAAAACAATATTTTTACTTGCTCTAAGAATTTTTGGATATTTGGCCTGGAAACAAGACAAAAGAAAAGAAAAGATAAGAAAAAATATATATATATATTTTTTTTTTATTGTGGTTATTTAATTTTTGTACCTGAAAACTGTTGGACTCCTCAGAAAACTATCAAATAGTGCTATAGTATTTATATCGCAATATTTATCGCAGAAAATTAAAATGACGCAATATCAAAATTTTCCAATATCATTCCATTATATTATTTATAGTTGAAGTAAGAATTATTAGCCCTCCTTTTATTTTTTTATTTTTTAAATATTACCCAAATAATGTCTAAGAGAGCAAGGAAATTTTCAAAGTATGTCTGATAATATTATTTCTTCTGGAGAAAGTCTTATTTGTCTTTCTGGAGAAAGTCTTATTTGGATAGAATAAAAGCAGTTTTTATTTCTTTTTTAACATTTTAAAGTCAAAATTATTAGCTATTTTTTTTTTTCGATAGCTACAGAACAAACCATCTTCATACAATAATTTGTCTAATTACCCTAACCTGCCTAGTTACCCTAATTACCCTAGTTAAGCCTATAAATGTCCCTTTAAGCTGTACAGAAGTGTCTTGAAAAAATATCTAGTAAAATAGTAATTAGAAATGAATTATTAAAACTATTGTTTAGAAATGTGTTGAAAAAAAAATCATCTCTCTGTTACACAGAAAGTGGGGAGAAAATAAACAGGGTGGCTAATAATTCTGACTTATATATCTGTATAAAATTGTATATATCTGTCTTTCCACTGTTCTCAAATGTTTTAGAACTTATATAGCAAATACCATACAAACCATATAGTTAGGCTGGTTTTTACCATGGTACTTATGTTTTTTTTTTGTTTTTTTTTGTTTTTCTTGTATTACAATTGCTATGATCAAATGCTTTATTTAATAGCTATTTTGTTACCGCTATCATTTGTGTGTTTATTTTGATACTGAAAGAAAAAAAAAGAATAAGAAAAACTGCACTAAAAGCAAGTGTGAGTGCATCAGGCCTCTAGGCTAGTTCACACTGCCATAACAAACCAAGCTGGGTAGTGTGAACTTGTTTAAGTGACAGCTCTTGGCCAGAATAACTTGTAATCTGAACCTGTCGTAATGCTGACAGGCAAAAACCTGGCTAAACGAGACTATACAACTGCATAAGATGCTATAGGACATCAGACTTCAACACCTGGAACTGAGAAGACAAGTGAGGAAAAATGAACACACTGAAGGAATTGAAATGGTGAATAAACAGAGGAAAGAGGGAATGAGCATGTCACATTCCACACTCCGGCATGCCAAAAATCGTGAACCTCGAACGGGAGAGGAAGAGGATGAGGGAAACAGAAAGTGACAGAGAGGAGGGTGGCAGGGCGAGGGGGGGTGTCACACATTCAGATCCCAGCTCAGTGTAAATAGTTTTATATTCCATTTGCAGCACACAGACACTGCACTTGTCATGCTGACAGGGAGAGGGGAATCTGTGTTCACGCTGAGGAAGTGAGGGACATTTCTTTATTTCTTCACTTTCAATTTCCCTCTTTTCTCTATATCATCTCCTCCAAGACCACGCATCCTCCAGTTTCCAGTGAGAAACTCGCTGGACAGAGTTTGTGTGTGCTTTAGAACAAGATGGTGTTATCTCCAAGTTAGACGCAGTACATAAATCAACTGAAAACAAATTTAAAAAGGAAAAGGGCTGAGCGTCAGACAGAAGGATGGGCAGACATGCTTACAAATGTCTCGTGCTTGGAATCCAGATCATAATCTGGCAGTACTGTGTGTCCAGACTGAACGACTGAATGTGTTTGAGCTGTTCGGGTATTTGTTGGATGGATAAACAGGTTTATCCAATCTCCATTCACACCTGGTGATCCAAAAACTTGTAGTGTCTCGATAGGGGCTTTACTGAACTTTTGGCAGAAGTAGCTGCTTTTTAGCATGTTTAAGCTGCAGGAAAATTAACAATTTTAGATAAGTGCATGATGGGAATTGTAAAAAAAATATATATATATGTAAAAGCATCTGACTCAAACTGGTGTTCTTTCAGTAAACTGATATTTGATAAAGAAGAAAGCAGAACATAGACAAACAACCCAATAGACCCACAGTGGATGGATTGTTGAATGGATAATTAAATGCATGTATGAATGGATAGATGTATGGATGGATGGAAATATGGATGGGAGGATGGCTTGGTGAATGGATGAATGGATGGATGGATGAAAGGAAATATGGATGGGAGGATGAATTGTTGTATGTATGGATGGATGGATGGATGAAGGAAAGATGGATGGGAGAATGGATTGTTGTATGTATGGATGGGTGAAGATATGCATGGGAGGATGGTTTGTTGGATGGATGAATGGATGGATGGATGAAAGGAATGATGATGGGAGGATGAATTGTTGTATGGATGGATGGATGGATGAAAGGAAGGATGGATTATTATATGAATGGTTGAATGAATTGATAGATTAATGGATAGATGGAAGCATGGATGGATGGATGGATGTATGAATGGAATGAAAGAAGGATGGGAGAATGGATTGTTGAATGGATGGATAAATGTATGGATGGAAGTAGAGGTGGATGAAAGGATGGACTGTTGGATGGATGGATGGATGGATGGATGAAAGGAAAGATGAATGGGAGGTTGGATTGTTGTTTGGATGGATGGACAGATGGAGGGACAGACAGACAGACAGACAGACAGACAGACAGACGGATGGACGGATGGATGGATGGATGGATGGATGGAAGTGAAAGATGGGTACGGACAGACAGATGGACGGACAAATGGATAGATGGATGGATGGATGGATGGATGGATGGATGGAAAGGAAAGATGAATAGGAGAATAGATGGATGGATGGATGGATGGAAAGATGGGTAAGCGAATGGATTGTTGGATGGATGGATGGATGGATGGATGGATGGATGGATGGATGGATGAATGGATGGATGAAAAGAAGAGATAGATGAGAGGATGGATTGTTGGACAGATGGATGGATGGGAGCATTGTTTTGAAATAAAGCAAAAGCTTAAAAAAGAAAACCGAAAAATGCTATTTTACTTAAACCAATGGCAGATTATTTGACTTCTTTTAAGGAAAAAACTCTCTTAATTTTGACTTCTTATTTCTGAAAACAAGACAATATGTTTTACTAGTCTAGAAAATGCTTCTTAATTTAAGCCAAGACAAAACAAGACAACAACATTAGGTAAGAAAAACATTTTTGCAGTGCTGTAGGAAATACAAACACAATAGAAGTCACTGGTTACAGGTTTTCAGCTTTTTTGTTCAACAGAAAAAAGAAACTCATAAAGGTAAAGGCTAACAAAACAGAGACAGAATTTTAAATATCAGGTGAACTATCCCTTTACATTGTCCACAAGGAGAAATATCAAGCTGTGGACACTGACAGAGTATGGACAGACAAACGAATATATGGATGGATGAATTATACAATGTTATATCATTTTATCAACCCGAACCAGTCTAGTAAAATAAAGGCCACGGAAACTTGACAAGTGAACAACAATGCGAAAACCCCAGGGGGTAATTAATTCTCCCTCTATCAGTAAAGAAGACAGCGATGTCACATCAGTATCACACCCCGGTTCACACCTCTGCCGCATATTCCTGTCAATCAACAGTCACCGCAGGACATCCTGTTTGTGAATGGCGGCTGCCTTTGGGCCCTAATGAGCTTTCACACGCTTTAAAAGAGACAAAACGGCAGCTAAATATTCCTTGTCTTGTCGTCTCGTCTCTTTATCATTTGCCTCACATCTCTGCTGAGGAACCACCCGAGTGTAAAAGATGAAATTGTTTGCTTACGATGCATGGGACATTTCGACGAGCCGTCTGAAGTGAATTTAAAACACGTTTAATAAAATGATGTGACCCTAGGCTGTTTTTCTACAGCACAGGAGGAATTATGCGTCAAAGTGGTTGACCCTGCTAAGAATGCCTGTCAGTACACCAGCGCCTTTCATACCAGTCTGAAAACGGAAATCATAACAAGGTCAGATAAGACGGAACAAGACAATGAACGATCAGTAAACCTAGATAATTACCAATGTGGCCAATCCGTGCTACCAAAAATATCACGGTGCTCTGAATAGAGAGTCTTTAAGGAGGAAGGAGAAAATAGTATTTCATATTAATATTGAAGATCCGCAGCGCAGGAGGGCTAATGATGCCCTGGATGCCTATTAATGATACATAATAGAGGATTCTGGAAGTCTGAGTGCTTCATTTGGGTGGTAGGCTATTGGAAGTCCAGTCACTTGGCTTTGTTCAGTCACATAGAGAATCTAAATGCTTTTTTTTTTTTTTTCTTTTAGGAAATTATAATGTCCTGTCAGGAAGACAATGCACAGTTTCTTCAATAGATGTTTCAGGGAATATAATAGAACAAAGAAGACGACGATGAGGAAAAAAAAAGACTTAAATGAGTGGGAATTACAAACGGTCAATACCTGTCTTTTTAATGATCTCAACCAACACTGCCAAACATGTCACCCAGGTCGGGAACCAGGGGGGTTTGGGTTCTTTGAATGACCCAGCCCCCACTGCCAAAAGTCCAGAATAATTAAAAAAAAACTGTCACATACATGAACTCCCTGTTTTTGACTGCTATGCCATCATAAATTGTGAAATAATCAGTCAACAAAGACTTTAAGGCACCGAAAACAGGACTTGTGCTATTGACTACTATGGTCTCTGTTTTTGACTGTAGCAATTCGGTTGATGCCAACGTAAACAATATTTATTTTCATGAGTCCAACATACAGCTGAGTAGAAAAAAATCATATTTCACTATTGACTACTGCAATGTTAAATACAGAAAAAGAAAGAAAAAAAACAAAACATTTTACACTTTTTAGTGTATTTTTAACATTGCACCTTATTCTTGTAAAACTAAATGATGAATAGAAAGTGTCAAACACCTAAAGCAGACCATATTAATGTTTATTTTAACAATAATTACAATAGTGTTGTATCAAAAATGTTCAAATTGACTTTTTTATTTACACAAGAGGCTGGAAAAATCACACTTTAATATAATGTTAAAGTGACAATATTAACACAGATATATATATATATATATATATATATATATATATATATATATATATATATATATATATATATATATATATATATATATATATATATATATATATATATATATATATATATATTTAAGTTTATTATAAAAATGGCCAAATTCTGAGTTCTAAGTTGAATGCGCTGGACAGTTTTTATTTGCCGAATTAATAGGCTATAGTTTTTCATTTTTATAATAACAAAGTCCTAAAGTTATTATTATTATTGTTTTATTTTTTTACATTTAATACATTTTGCCAAACCCAAACTTTTGAACGGTAGTAAAAGTTTGGGTTTGGAGAAACTTATTAAATGTAAAAAATAAACAAATAAAACAATAAATAATAAAACAAACAAAAACTAAAACAAATGTTAAATTGTTAAATATTTATTAAAGGTTTATATAACTGATTTATTATTGTATGCAGTTTCAAATGAAATTATTACTCCAGTCATTATTGCTTTTATTACTATTACAATTACAATTATTATTATTATTATTATTATTATTATTTTTATTATGAATAATAATAATAATAATAATAATAATAATAATAATAATAATAATAATAATAATAATAATAATAATAAATGTTAAAGTTATTTCTGAAGGAACATGTGACTGAAGACTGGAATATTGAAGCTGAAAATTAATCTTTTAAATCACTGGAATAAATTATTAAATTAAATGATAAACTACTTTTTATTAAGCAATAAGATTTTATAATTTTAAAATTTATACTTTGTTTTTGATTAAATAAATGCAGCCTTCGTGAGCAGGAGAAGCTTATTTAAAAATCCTACTGACCCCAAACTTTTAATCTGTAGTGTATATATATATTTATAAATGGTCTAATAATTATTTACTATTACTGTAGGCTGTCGTCTATTAGCTTCTGTTAAAATTAAAGTTGCAAGTCTGACAAGGTCTTACCAGTGAGCTGGTATAGGTGGGATCAGAGGTGTCTTCCTGCAGATAACGGGACAGGCCGAAGTCCGACACCTTGCACACAAGGTTGCTGTTGACCAGGATGTTGCGGGCGGCCAGGTCCCGGTGGACGTAATTCATCTCCGACAGGTACTTCATCCCTGCAGCTATCCCTCTCAACATCCCCACCAGCTGGATCACTGTGAACTGACCATCGTTTTGCTGCCATACAACAGAGTAAACACAGACATCACATTAAATTCACTAATATCTCAAAGCTTGACCTCAAGCAATGGAGATCGTTTAAACTGTAAATACATCTTTATTCTGAAGACTAGAAAAAAAAAAGACCAAAGACAAGACAATGGTGGATGACGTGTAATACTCCAGTAGAAATATAAAGTCCTCATTTTCAATATTATATTTTGACCAATAGTTTTTTGCATCTTTGTGGTGTCTTTGTTTTCTTTCCTTTCCTATGTCTCTTCCTATATATTTTCTGATTATATTTATTTATAATTTATTGATCAATGATTGCATTATGGGATCTTCATCTGTGCTCTGTCGAATTTTGATGTTGAAAAATCAACTCTACAGTTAAAAAAGTGACTTTTATTGGCATTTTACACGATTAAAATAATATAATGTATAAGAAACAATATATAGACAAATAAGTGTGTAAAATAACAGAAAGTGCACTGGCAGTTTATTACAAGATCATAATATACAACACCAACACAGACAATATATCACTTTAAACGATTAATAATGTGAATAAAAGTCACTTTTTCAAACTTTTCAAGGTTAAAAGTTATTGGGAGAAAGATCAAAGTCCCACAATGCAATTTAAAAGCTTAAATAAATATATGAAAACTGCTAATTTACGAATATTTTTAACAGTGCAAAGGCAAACCTTTCATTATTTTGGAAATAAACAGCTGGACGGTTTAAATAAACATCTTATGCCTTCGCACGCCAATAAAAGACACGTATCGATTTTTCTATTGTGCACCATTTCTGTTTAACACTCTTTATCAGTAGCTGCCTAAAAGATGTTTACAGCACACGGTGGGGGACCGTACAGTTCCTGCGAAACTTCAGTACACAGCCGCCATGTTGCACAAGAGAAAGCTTTGAACCGAACGCACGATAACAAACAGAGTGGGGGGTGCGGATCGATGCTGATGCTACTCGGATGTGCTGGATTTCTAAGCCAACTTCAAAGCGTCCCTTTATTGCGGCACCAGATCAAAGCTAGCAAGAACCAATCCATGAGATTGAAAAAAATAGGCTGAACATCGATTAAACAGCATACTTCTCCGTGCCACAGGGAAAGAATGAAGCAGAGAGAGAGAGAGAGAGAAGCAGACAGACAGAAACACTTGTTTTGGATGTTGCATTTACCCTGAGGAAGGAGTCGAGAGCGCCGTTCTCCATGAACTCGGTGACGATCATCACTGGACGGCTTTTGGTCACCACCCCCTCCAGACGGATGATGTTAGGATGGTCAAACTGACCCATGATCGATGCCTCGGACAGAAAGTCACGCCTCTGCTTCTCCGAATATCCCGCCTTCAGTGTTTTGATGGCAACGTAGAGCTCTCGTTTTCCAGGGAGTTTCAGTCGACCTTTATAAACCTCCCCAAACTCACCTGAGGCACACAGAATAAATGAGATATAATTAACACCATTAGACACACAATAAAGCTACTATTGCTGAAAGGATTTGAATCACTTTAGTTATTGCATTGTGGCAGTAGGTTAAACATTTTAAAAGTGCAAATGAAATCAAAACTACCGATATGATTATATTAGCATTGGTGTATGTCATTAAGAAAAATATAATGGTTTCTTGTTTGTTTCCAGTTAAATTCTCAGGTTAGCTCTGTCTGAGGCATTGGGCATGTCTAACATACCTCCATTTGTCAGTTTTGACAACAAACAGAAATAGCGAGGAGGAGGTGTCGGTTAAGTTATAAGAACTCTCCCAAAACTCTTTCCCCAATATTTCTTTTTTTTATGATTTGAACTTTTTATAGATTTTTTCTACTTCAAATGATGCAGATGAATATCAAATACAGAGCATTAACATGAAAGCAGAACAATACAACATAAATAAATAAAATAAATAAATAACATCAAATAAAATGCAAACGTAAACCAAACCAGAACGCAAGAAAAAAAAAAGAAAAAAAAAAGGGGGGGAGGGGTGCTAATATCATAAGCTTAATTTTTATTTTGTCTTGTTACATGTTTGTTAACATTGTGGGTTGCAGAAATTTAGAAATTTTCCCCATTTCTCAAAATATATTTCAATTCTTCCATGTAAACTATAGAAGAGTTTTTCATAAGCTGCAACTCGTCCTAACTCAGAGATCCACTCGAAGATCGAAGGTCTACTGGATGATTTCCAGTTTTTAACAATCACTCGTCTGCCTAGCATAATACACCTCTGTATCCACTGTGATTCAGTTGTATTCATGTGGCTTAAGGAACATGGGTCACCAAGTATATATAAGCTTGGGCAAAAGTCATACTGGGTCTGCAATATCTTTACAAGGTATTCATGCACCTCTCTCCAAAAATGTTGGACTTCTGGGCATTGCCATAATACATGAAATAGGTCACCTGTTACTTCTTGTTATCACCAGCATTCTGGATCATTTGTGAAACCTGCTTTGAACAGTCTCTTATGAGTCCAGTAAAATCTATGAAAAATATGAACTGTATAAGACATGTTCTAATGTCTCAACATTAACTTTAAATTCCCAGCAATTTTTCCCCAGTTCTCATCTTCAAATATGCATTTCCCCAATCTTTCCGAATGAAATCCCTACTTTCAACCCAAGCTCATTTTGGAAACGTAGCCCCGCGGACGTTTCTGGAGACCGTGATTTACGTGGCCGGAGGTACGTAAAGGCCGCGTTTGTTTTTTTTCGAGCGAACACCGCTCCGGCCCTCCTCTTCTTTCCCGATGCAATCAGTTTGTCCGCTTAGCTCACAGCGTTGCGTCGGCGGAGCGGAGGCCCCGGAGGAGGAGCTGGAGCCGGCCGCGGTGCACGACGACCGGGATCGAGTCCGGGGAACAGCAGGTTCCGGAAATCAGGTAAGATGAAAAACGGAATCCGAAAAATAAGGGCGAGAATGCGGCGGGATCCGAAAACGCGGTCGAAATGGAAGACAAGGGCTTTTGCTTTTTTTTTTTTTTCCGATCCGGCGGCTTTTCACGCGAGAACGGCGTGGGCGCGAACGCACAGCGGCCTCTCGCGGATCCGCGAAAATAAAAAAACGCTCGAATACATACCTCCCGGGACGTAAATCGCGGTCCGCAGAAACGTCCGCGGGGCTACGTTTTCACAATGAGCCCGGGTTGCCTACTTTACTACATGCACTTTGTGATTTTGCCAAGTACGATGCGATCCTGGATTAACATAAGTAGATCCTGAAACTGCTTTTATTCTAGCCAAAATAAAACAAATAAGACTTTCTCCAGAAGAAAAAAATATATATTATAAGAAATACTACAAAAATTTGGGAAATATTTGAAAAGGAGGGCTAATAATTTTGACTTCAACTGTATATACACATAGAGAAAAAACACACCACGCACCTGCCCCAATGACCTCCTCAATCTTGACCGTCGAGACGTCGATCTCTTTGGCAAATTCTCTGACCGCTTCATTGGGGTCTTCATAGGTGAAGGGGTCGATGTAGATCTTCATGCCCGGAGAGCCTGGCAGTGTCGGGCAGCCCATGGGCGTGTGGCAGTTCGACAGATCCGGCCTAAGAGTGAGCTCTAAAAAAACAGCACAATACAACACAATTTAGTCTCCGAAATGATTTTACACCCTGTTATTAACAGTTTTCATTTCAGTTCGGCTATAAAACAGCATTACAGCAAATCTATTTTATGATCGAAACGAAACGAGGTCAAGTCTAAGCACATTATTATAGAGCATTTCTGTTTTAATGCATTTATCCGAGAAGTAAATAAACAAATGCATTGTGAGTGGCTAAACGAGTGGCAATCTAAAGTGGAGCAAATGTCTCTGAAATATGAAAACTATTACAGTGAATACTGCTTGATGCTGATGATAACAATAGATTCTTATGTAGATATAGAAAGTAAAGAGGGTTGGGAATTGATGTAAATCAAGTCTGCAGCAAAATGATTTTCTAGTTTTCGGATGCGATTAATGGTTTTTAGCATCACATTCAAGAATAATGTGCTATAAATTAAATAATAAATGTAGCTGATTGTATTTAGGATACATTTAAGATGGTTTTGTTTGCCTTTTGTAATTGTATTTGTATGGAATGCATTATGTTATATTATATTATATTATATTATATTATATTATATTATATTATATTATATTATATTATATTATATTATATTATGTTATATTATATTATATTATATTATATTATATTATATTATATTATATTATATTATATTATATTATATTATTATATTATATTATATTATATTTTTTGGTAACTGAACATTTTGAAAGATTAAAATTAAGATTTGCAGGATTTAAAATGACAATTAAAATGATTTGGGTCTTAAATGCAATATTTAGATATTCATCAGATGCATCATGACTTTTATTCTGTTTTTGAGTAAATAACTATTTGATATTTCACAAAAACAAAAATTATAACAAATAAAACTAAATAAAAAATAGGAATAAAAAATAAAATAAAATAAAAAAACATATAAAATTAAAATTATAAAATAAAATAAAAACAAAGTAAAATAAAATTAAATAATATAAAATAAAAAATAAGATAAAAATAAAATAATAATAAAAAACAACCAAACAATAAAATAAAAATAAAATATAATATAATAAAATAACTTTAAAATACTACGAAAATAAAAATAAAATAAATACATACATATTTTTAAATACATTGATTTATTTTCATATTGATATTAACAGTATGGTGAAAAAACAATATAAAGGTTGGAAATAGATTTAATTTTAATGGTATATACATATATACTTCCAGCAACTATATATAGAAGAAGAATAAAATAAACAGCAAAAAAAAACAAAAAAAAAAAAAACGTGTACTTGCTAGATTGCTTACTAGATTTGTCAAGTACCACTGAAAACAATTCCAGAATGTTTAATCTAAAAAATAAAATAAAATACATAAATAAATCCCAACCTCTATATCCAGCCATCATATTGTTTATTTTTCTTCTCTCTTTCTTGCTTCTTCCTTTAAATAAAATATTATTAAGCTGGTGACTATGCTATCATTAAAGAGTGAGAGTGAAATCTCTCTCTCAGCTTTTCCAGCAGAGCCGAATCAAATTGTCCTCTGCCTTTATTCCCCCACAGGACCTCATATAAACAGATAACACAGACACGCTATCAAAACTCTCCTCATGGCAGAAGATGAAACTTCATGTGTAAACATCACGGTGTGTGTGTGTGTGTGTGTGTGTGTGTGTGTGTGTGTGTGGATGTGGAAAGTAATCTCGGAGAATCAGTGAGAAGCACAAATAAAAGCAACATTACAGAAGCTCTAAAAGGAGGTGTTCATTTCCGCTGGCCAGAAGCAGGTGTAGAAGCTGATGCAATCATGCTGAAAGACACGGAGTAACCTGTGCTTCACAAGAGCTTTAAGAGCGCTGATTCTGAAGGTGGAAGAACGAGAGCCTAGGATCGACACCCGGTGAGATGTTCAAGACTGATGGCATTATAATACCACATTCTGTGCTTGCTCGGATAAGTCCAGATTGCAGTGTGAAGTGAGGTAAATTCTGCCTGTTTACTGCGCCAATACATAATGATCATGGTTTAACAGTATCATAGATGCAGGATACTGCAATCAATCAATCAATCAATCAACAAAATGTTAACAGTGCAGATATATGGATAGTATAGACAAATAGTAAAATAGTAAGTATAGACAAATTAAGTATAGACAAATTAATTGTGGATGGATGGATGGATGGATGGATGGATGGATGGATGGATGGATGGATGGATGGATGGATGGATGGATGGATGGATGGATCGATGGATGGACGGACGGACGGAAGGACGGACAAACTATAGGAGCATGGATGAATCAAAAGAGGGAACTCTGGATGGATGGAGGGATGGATGGATAGATGAATAAACTGAGAGAGGATGAATGGATCAAAAGAGGCAGCACTGGATTTATGGATGGATGGATGGATGGATGGATGGATGGATGGATGGATGGATGGATGGATGGATGGATGGATGGAGGATGGACAGATGGTGGTGGATAGATAAACTATGAGAGGTTGGATGGATCAAAAGAGGGGATATTTAATGGATGGATGGATGGATGATGGATGGATGGATCAAAAAGGGAACATTGGATGGATAGATGGATGGATCAGTGGACGGATGAAGAGATAAATAAACAATCATATGGATAGATGAAAAGAAAGATAGATGATGGATGGATGGATAGATGGATGGATGGACGTAGAGACGGACAGATTGATGGATGGATGAATTAATAAATGAATGAATGAATGAATGAATGAATGAATGAATGAATGAATGAATGAATGAAGTATGGGATGATAGATGAAAAGAGGAAGCACAGTATGGATAGATGAATGGATGAGTGGATGGATGAACAGATAGAAAAATAAACAAACAAATAGATAGATAGAAAGACAGATGGATGGATGGATGGATGGATGGATGGAGAGATGGACGGAAAGATAGATGGATGGATGGATGGATGGATGGATGGATGGATGGATGGACAGACGGATAGACAGACAGATGGATAAACTATGGAAGGCTGGATGGATCAAAAGAGGAAATGGAAGGATGGAAGGATGAATGGATGCTTAAAAAATGGATAATTGGATGCATGGATAAACTATGGGAGGGTGGATGGATGGATGGATGGATGTATAGACAAACATACAGACAGATAGATAGATGTTGAATAGATGGATGGAAAGACGGATGGAGTGTCAGACGGACAGATGGATGAACTATGGAAAAATAGATGGATCAAAAGAAGGAACAATGGATGGATAGATGGATGGGTAGATGGAGAGATAGATAATGTAATTGTTTAATTATGCTTTTCTGATTTCTTTATTCTGATATATGTAAAATACATAAAAATACAACTGTTTCCCAGGGATGGCTTGCGGCTGAAAGGGCATCCGCTGTGAAAAAATATGCTGGATAAGTTGGCGGTTCATTCCGCTTTTTTTTAAAAGATCTAAACTCAGACCTGTGATGAGATACAAACTTACAACAAAGAGAACATATACTGATTCTCAAAAACAAAACTGTAAGTCATATGTCAAAAAGGCTTATTAAATGCCACAATGTACATCTGAATAAACACATATATTACCACACATTCACATCTATATATATATATATATATATATATATATATATATATATATATATATATATATATATATATATATATAAAAACATCTTTAAAATATTGTGCAGTTTATACATCAGCAGATCCCTTTTAAAAACAAAAGGTTGAAGTTTATTTTTACCACGGCCCGGTCTCCAGTCCTTTCAAAGCTTTACTAACTCTTTAAGTGCACATCAGGGGAAAAATATTAAAAGCAACCCATGATATGAACCCTTTAAGCTGCTGCGGGTCATGAAGGTCTGCTGAATTATTCATTTCTAACACACACGTGCACAAACCTACAGAGTGCTTTAACTTTAGAAACGCGCCTTTAGTTCATCAATAAGTCAAATGGCAAACAGTTTATCTCCCATCGTCCTCTGGAGTAATGCAGTGTAACAGCTCCACTCCATTCTTATGGCTGAGAGAGCGAAATAAAAATATATATGTTAATATTTCATAGCCACTTGAACCGTGCGTGCCGGGAACAGCAGTGACTGTGAAACTCCCACTGAACTGCCGTCCCGCAGGACAGAGGCAACTAAAAGACCAGAACTTCATCTCAACTTGAGCAGGAGGACAACAGGAGCAAACTCTGGAGAAACAACTGAAAAATATGAAAGAGACCCTGAAGACAAGCACTCAACTTCTGTACATTATTGCCAATGATTACTGGTAAAAAAAAATATTAAAAAATCTGGATAAATCAACTGACAATCAGACCAATTTATATTCATTTAACCAATAGCAGAACCATTATTTTAACCATTTATATTAATTTAACCAATAGCAGAACCATTATTTTAACCAAACACACACACGCACGCACGCACGCACGCACGCACGCACGCACACACACACACACACACACACACACACATATATATATATATATATATATATATATATATATATATATATATATATATATATATATATATATATATATATATATACATATATACATATATACACACACATTTATATTACAATACATTTACATAAGACTATTTTTAATTTTTTTTTAAATAAAAACTGTATTATTTTATTAAAAAGAATAAATGATTAATTTAAAAATATATGTTGATTACATTTATTATACATATTATATTTTATAAACATTAAAGTTGTTTAAATTTTTTTCTTTTTTAATTTATTGTTTTCTAGCCCTCCATCTGGATGATGGCTAGAGCTTTGACAAACATTTAAATCCTGCTTCTTTAGCTTCGACTTTTAAAAACAGTCAAATCTGATCAAATATTCTATCAAGAAAATCTGAAAAAATAATCCATGCTTTTATTACCACTAAATTGGACTATTGTAACACTATACTTTGGGATTGGTCAGAAAATCTTATCCCGTTTACAATTAGTTCAAAACTCTGTTGCAAGGCTTTTAACAGGTACCAAGAAACATGACCACATTACACCAGTTTTACGCTCTTTACACTGGTTGCATCGTGTTACTTTTAAAATTCTTCTTCTGGTTTTTAAATCTCTAAATGGCCTGGCACCTTCCTATCTGTCTGACATGTTGATTGAGCATCAACCTGGTCGGTCTCTTCAGTCTTCTAACCAGAAATTGTTATGCATCCCTAAGTCGAGACTGAAATGCAGGGGTGGCTGTGCCTTCGCAGTAGCTGGTCCTAGGTTGTGGAATTCTCTGCCACTCTGTATTAGATCTGTTTCATCTCTGTCTGATTTTTAAATCTAGATTAAAAGCTTATCTCTTTGATTTGGCATTTTATCAATGGAAATCGTCCGTTTTAGCTTTAATTGTACAATGTTTTTTTGTTGTGATGTGTATTCTGCAGCTTATCGGTCAACCTCTGGTTGTGTTTTAATAGTGCTATATAAATAAAATTGACATTGACATTTAACAAAATATATCTTCAAGATTTACTACTACTCCTAATACTACTACTACTACTACTACTACTACTACTATTATTATTATTTTTATTATTTTTATTATTATTATTATTATTATTATTATTCATTTATTCATTCATTCATTCATTCATTTTTTTCGGCTTAGTCCCTTTATTAATCTGGGGTTGCCACAGCGGAATGAACTGCCAACTTTTCCAGCACATGTTTTACGCAGCAGATGCCCTTGCATCTGTAACCCATCTCTTGGAAACATCTCTTGGAAATTTATATTTTGTATGACTCCCATGAGCTTGGAGGACTACATTTATACATCTCTGCAATGACTCAAAGAACTTATTAATAAAGTCATCTGGAATGGCAAAGAAAGCATTCTTGCAGGACTCCCAGAGTTCATCAATATTCGTTGGATTCATTTTCAATGCCTCCTCCTTAACCTTACCCCAAACACGCTCAATCATGTTCATATCTGGTGACTGGGATGGCCAATCCTGTAGCAACTTGACCTTCTTTGCTTTCAGGAACTTTGATGTGGAGGCTGAAGTATGAGAAGGAGCTCTATCCTGCTGAATAATTTGCCATTTCCTGTGGTTTGTAATGTAATGGGTAGCACAAATGTGTTGATACCTTAGGCTGTTGATGTTGCCATCCACTCTGCAGATCTCTAGCACACCCCCATACTAAATGTAACCCTGAACCATGATTTTTCCTTGACCAAACTTGACTGATGTCTGTAAGAATATTGGGTCCATGAGGGTTCCAACAGATCTTCTGCAGTATCTGTGATGATTGGGATGCAGTTCAACAGATTATCCATCAGACAAATCTACCTTCTGCCACTTTTCCAAATCATCAAATAGAAGTAAAGTTATTATTTGCTGCTCTTACAACTGGGAAGACAAGACTTTTGTCAGGTAGTGTATACTGTATTTGCACTGAACTGCTTTGTAATCCACTATCACCTTCTATTTAAGATGTTGTTAATCTAGCTTTGTGAACAGAAGCATCCTAATACAGTCCCTGCACACAGCAAGTGTGTGACCCTTAACCCGTGTAATCGCATTGTTTCTAAGCTCTGAATGAACAGCCGTCTCTGAAATGTCCTGATACATGAAATAATGCCTTTCTGTTTAAGAAGCTTTGAGAAAAAAAAAAAAATCAGCCCATTTGCGCTCTTGTGTGAAGCATCTGATGGTGCATAAAGGATATGCAGATCAGATTTGTCACATCTTTCTGATTTCTCAGGTGAGAGATATAGATTTTTTTTTCTTTTTGCTGTTAAAAAGTCATGCATTATAAAGCTCACTCTATTATAACCCTGACATATTACTGCTGACACACTAGTTGGTCTAATGTAAATCAAATAATTTCAAAAATGACAAATAAAAACAAAAACAAATGTGAATTAGTTTTATTTTAATCAAGTTGTTAGAGCAGCCGAATGTAGTATTGATAACCTAGTAGCCAACAGTAAACAAGACAAGCATAATGTAGACGGTTGATTGGTCTTTTGGGTGTAATGTTTTCTACGTCAGAGTATATTCTGCTAATGTGTTTTCATCCTTTATTTTTCACATGACCCTAACTCGCATGACCTCAAGAAAGCGTAGAAAAGGGATTTTTGTTTAAAATTTTTCATTTCCATTATTCGTTTCTCATGCAATACTTTAAAACGCTCATTAACACAGGGAGATGGAAACTTAGCTATTGTTTTAAGGGTCTATTATGATATTTCTCCCTGAAAAAAATAAAATAAAATAAAATAAATAAATAAATAAATAAATAAATAAATAAATAAATAAACTAATTAAATTTATGTATAGCACTGTTAATTAATTAATTACTACTACTACTACTATTCCTAATAATCATAATAATAATAATAGTAACAATAATAATAGTAACAATAATAATAACGATGATAATAATAATAATAATAATAATAATAATAATAATAATAATAACATGTGGGTGTTAAAATCAATATGTTAGTCTCAATGTTATCTCTAAGTTTATTGTTCTCAAAGACAGTCACACAATTCACATTTAGAAGACATTTACAATTCAAAACTCGCAGTTTCTCACTTCTGCCAATATTGATCAACGATTTGTCTGAATTCACAGAGCACTTCGCTCATCAGGGGTCTGTTCTTTGTACCTCGTTTAAATGATCTACTTGGACCCTGGATTTTTAATTGTGATAATTGTGTTAATTTCTGTCTATTTTGTTCCATTAAACAAGTTTGTGAATCAGATTAAAATATTGGTATCAGTTGATCTGAGATTCCGGCCAGTGCTCATGTTTGTTGTGAAGGACAGATCTACAGTATGGATGCTTTAATTAATGATAAGAAATGCAGTGATTGGCTGGTGGCAAGATAGTTTGATTAATATAAAAACACATTTATTTATTTATTTATTTAAATGAATGTTAAATACAGACATCCGATGTCAGCCATTTGATCAAAATAACAAAACATCACCACACAAAGCAGGCTCTGTGATTACCGTACTACTGAACTGTTGTACCGTTATGTTTAAGACTTCATTCAAAACTTTAAAGGGCTTACAACTAATTGAGTATAATACTGTCATTGTCAGAGAAATGAAATGCTATATTTTTAATTATTTATTTATCATTCTTAATGCTTTTTATTTGACAATACTTTGACTTTAACAGATGTTAATTGACATTAACATTAATGAATGGTCAAAAAGAGAATGAAAAAAATACAACAAAACAAAATAAACAAACATCCCAAACTGTCATCTGCAACACATTAGCACTGTTATATCTGACTATTATGTCTTAAAGCCTATAACATGACCGTGTATGCGTTTGCTCTTTGGGAGGAGTAAAATTTACATATGTGGGTTTCAACAACCTGATACATTTACACTGGTTCAGTTTCTTCTGGAATAAGTCCCAGACCATGATTTGATTTTTCAGAGGCATTTACAACTGCCTTTTTCACTATCGAATAGCTATCCAATCAGAAAAGAAAAGAAAAAAGAAAAAAAAAACATGAAGTGATGAGGTTAAAATAGCACACAAAACAAAATATATAAGACCCATTAGAATTACACTGAATGTTTTAAAACTTTGAAACAGTTAGACAGACTCAGCATTGCTATTATAAACTGTGGCTGTCATGAGATGTGTTTTAGCTCAACAACTCTGACTGAAAGGGCTGTGGTATAAACAATATGCTATTGGCTATTTTTAAAAAGGGGGAGGGGCTATTAAACATGCCCCACCCTGTCATCATGTTTCAATTGAAATTATGTCACGTCTCATCCAAAGCCATGCATTTCAAGACATTTAAGTGGACCTTTAAATCAATATTACACAATACCATATCTCCATCTTATGTTCAGTAGTCATTTTTTTTCTTCATTCGCTGCAGTTTAAGTCTTTCAGCTCCTTAGGGTGCTCATTAGAGACGGAGAAAGAGAAAGCGGTGGGCGTTTTATTTCTAACCAGGTTCCAGTTTACTGACTAGCACAACAGCCCTGGTTGTGACTCAGCAAAATGAAGGCACAGAAATAGCAGTGACATGACAGACAAAAAAAGGGGCATTTAAGACAAGACGGAGCATAGAGTTTCACGCAGGCTCCTACTGTTGGCTGGGCAGGTAGAGTAATGCTGACATTTCATGGAAGAAAGGATTTGAGCAAAAACATGCTGTGCTGCCGAGACACTGCACTGCTGTATTGTTAATAAAGCTGTTTACAAACTAATTCAATAAGATGAAAAAGACATGCATGCACAGATGGATGGATGGATGGATGGATGGATGGATGGATGGATGGAAAATGGAAAACACCCATACTTTCACATTCACACACACACACTACGGTCAATTTAGTTTGTATAGTTCACCTATAATACATGTCTTTGAAATAGGTAGGAGGAAACCGGAGCACACGGAGGAAACCCACACCAACACTGGGAGAACATGCAAACTCTACACAGAAATGTTACCTTAAATTGATTTTAGTTTATGGGTTTACTCTTTTATTTTAAAGTAAAGTAATTAATCGTTTTATCTGTGTAGTAAATGCAAATCAAATTTAAACTGAATCAGAATCGAATTAATATAATCAGTATAAATCAAAAACTTTAGCCATGGCTGATTGTTTAACTGCACTTTGCAACTTAAATGGCTTGCTTTCAACTGCAGGGAGCACAATAAGCCAGGAAAGGTCCCAATATTAAACATGGTGATTTTCTCCAGAAGAATTAATAAACTTAGAAAACTAAGAGTCGTTTGCAGCATAACTGCATGTTACACCTGTGTTCCTTCAAGCCATTGTACTTTTTTTTTTTTTTTACATGAATTATTTAATTTATTTTTTTTTAAATTAATGGATTTATTTTATTTCAATTTAAAAAGTAATAATAAAATGTTGCTAACTCTGTTCAATTTGTTTTTGTTTTAAATAATAAACTTTACAAAAAGGACTGTTAGGAGTACAGTTAAAGCACCAAAGCGAAATAATATTAATAAAAGTAGTAATACCATTAAAATCTTAATATACCCATCCCTAGTGGTACCTTTTTCAAAAGTTGCACTTTTATCTATCAGGTTCACATCTGTACCTTAAAGGTACATATTTATACCTAAAAGTACAATAGTTTACCTTATAGTACCTTAAAGGTATGAAAGTATACCCTTTAGGTACAAATATATTTCTATAAGGTACCAATGTGCACCTGTAAGGTATAAAAGTGCACCTTTTGAAAAGGTGCCACCCCAGTGCCAGCTTTAGTACTTTATTTCTGAGAGTGCAGTTGTCATGAATACCACAATACAAGAGCCCCTTTCACACAGTGTTACCAGTAAATATCTGGAAAGTAATTCATCAATAAAATCTAACAAAGGAAAAGTGGAAAAATTAACCATGTTTGGTGTTCATATGGCTTGAAATTGGTATTAAGTAAACATTTGTTTAGTAATTTAACATAAAATTGTTTGATAGTGTTCATTTGGAAAGCCAAAACTCTAGCGGGTCCACCAGACCCATGAACACTGGCTGAGTAACCAAAATACGAACACTACACAAAGGTTAAAATGAAAACGGCTTCTTCAAAACGGTCCGTTTTCAGTGCTCGAAAACTCTGGGGTAGTGTGGATGAAAGGCGTAACTGAAGCAAAACTTTTGCATTTTTAAATTAATGCCAAATTCAGACTGCATGACTTTTAAAGTAGTGGTGTCGCAGATGTTTTCACACAGCATGACTATTTGGACTAGTGTTTTGTCGCTGCTTTGTTTACACAGCAAGATGGATTGGCGACAGGGGCTTTCACATAGCATGACTTCGCAGACAACTTTGTCCAAACTATGTCTCAAAGCCAAAAACATGTAGTATATATTTTGTTAATAACTACATTATAAGAAAGAAGCTTTAAATGGGGTAGAAAATGTACATATTTTCTCCTCAGGGTTTGAAGGGAAATGGCCATTTCTCCTCAACTTTCTTTTTTAACTTTCTGTAAGTAACGTCAAACAGACACGGGTGCTCCTGTCAAATCTCCACTAGTTTTTCCTACATTTCTTGGTTCTAAATAAACCGAAAATTAGCGCTTTTAACTTCTCCCCCAGCCTCCCGCTGGCCTGCAAGTACACACACACACAAGTGAATGCTGCTCTCTCATTGGCTGAAGGCGATCACCGATGTTATTTTCAGTCAAAACTCATTCCACACGGCATGATTTGATGCATGATTTCAGGCATTTGTTGGCGATTTCTCAAAACCTGTAAATGGGCCTAAATTTGAAGCTCCTAGCTTTCACACTTTTCCCCGTTTCAAGGGCCAAGGAGAAGGAGTAGGGGCAGGGGTAAAAAAACAGAATTGGGATTGGGCCTTAGTTTCAACTACCATTACACATAAAAAACATTTTCACTAGTGAAAATCTAGTCTGCCCTTGACATTGGAGGTAATATTTTAATATCCTTATATGTAATAAGTTTGAAAGTCCCCTTAAGTTAACTTCTGTATGCAGACACCAACTTTACACTTCCAGCACCTTTACTAAAAAAAAAGTTTTAATAATCCTAATGCTAGGAAACCCAAGGATGTCTGTGACATTTTCGCCAATTATATTCAGCGGAGAGTCCTTCGCTTTGTTTTAGCTCATATGCATTGACATTCAGGACTGAATAAATTCTGATACAGTAATTATCCGAATATTTCTCCTGACAATGAGATCATGTTCCCACAGCCTCTTGTTCTCTTTTTTTCTTATTCCTGCTTTCTAAATTGTCTGTTTGATGTGTGAGTCTGGCTGTCACATCATTTGTTTACTTTTTCGTCTGCACTTATGTTAATTAAATTTGGTTTCGCAGATCGCCCACCGAATCCTCCGAGAGGTTGCTTACAAGGAGACAGAGAGACAGAAAGAGAAAGAGAGAGAGAGAGAAAGAGAGAGATTTCGCACTTCCTAATGAGCCTGAAGCCTCTTGCAGGGCTGTGGGATGTATACGGGTTGGAAGAGCTTTTTTCGTGTCAGCTTTTTAAAAGCGTGCAGGCCTGGAGCGATCCCTCATTCCTTTCCTCCGTTACACTGCATCCCCCGGCGTTTCCTGTAACCTCACATCTATATTTTTCAGTTTTTGCCTCTTTGTTTGCTTTAGTTCCAATTTAAAACCCATTTCAGGATAATATTTGCCTCAGAGGAAGGGGCGGAGCCGAGTATAAAACGCAGATGTCAATCAACATCAATCGTGTTTTTTTTTTTCTTTCTATCAGTTTTTTCATTCATTCATTCATTCATTCATTCATTCATTCATTCAGTTTCTTTTGGCTTGGTTCCTTTTTACCGGAAGAATAAACCACCAACTTATCCAGCATGTGTTTTACACAGCGGATGCCCTTCCAGCTGCAACTCAGCACTGGCAACTCAGAGAGCTACACTCTCGCACTCATACACTACAGCCAATATACCACATGTCTTTGGACCTGGACTGGGTCTTTGGTGTTTGAAATACTGTTAGAGACAGTTGGCAATTCTCTGGAGTTACAGTTTACAGTTTCAGTATAACATATTTTTCTTAGTTACCTTTTTCCGCAAGTACTGCTGAAAATTGGTATTATTATACCAAAACAATACCTACATTAGAACTTAAACAGAGTTAAGAAATCAATATTTCTTGGAATAAGCCTGATTTTCAATTAAAACACATAAAAAACATTTGTTATTTTGACCAATTACCATTTACTGGAAAATATGCTGTGAATGGAAATGATTTTAATATTAGTTTAACAGAAAAATCATCAAATTTGAAAACATTTTACTCACACATATACTTAATAAAGTGATTCAATCAAGAAAAAAATAATTTTAAAAGTGGTCTTCTTTATTTATTTATTTATTTATTTATTTATTTATTTATTTATTTATTTATTTATGTATTTATTCTCTACTGTTTCATGCATCAATCTTTATAAAATTGAAACAAACAAATAAAAATTAAATAAATTGTATTTAAAAATGTAAAATAAAATAAAATAAAATAAAATAAAATAAAATAAAATCTGTTTTATGCCAGTAACTTAGCAGGTTTAGACCTGTCATGTGCGAATAACATCACTAGTAGGTGGTAACAATAACTTAATCATTAAAAAAACTATTAAACTTATTAAAGAAGTTTAGCCTTCGTTGCCAGTGGACATTTCAGAATAGCAACAACACAAAATGCAAAACAAAAGTGGTAAATAACTGATTATCAAACAAAAAAAGAATGTTTTGCAGTGGCCTGGCCAGATTCCTGACATAAATCCAATTGAGAATCTGTCGAGGGAACTAAAGATTACAGCGGTACAACAAAAAAGTCTGTACAATGACTTTTGGACCTTGGATATTTTGGAATGGGTTTGTCTTTAAAGCTTTATCTGTAATTTTGTAAATTAATTTCCCTTCATATGAGTTTTTTTTTTTTTTTTTTTTACTTCAGGAACCCAGCTGTTGCTTTTTATAATGGAAAAGTTTGCTCACCTCTGCCAGTGCTGTAATGCTGGAGTTTGTCACTGTACACTGCCTCCTTATTGTAAGCTCGTTTCCTTTGAGAGAAAGACAGAAAGAAGCAATAGAATTTTAAAAACATAGCTATTAAATGAGTCTGGATTTGCTCAGCTTGTTTAAACATTCACAATCTGAGTCGCTTTATCACCTTAAGTGTTAATAATTAGTAAATGATTAATTAATAATTAATAATTGTTGTGAGGGCTTTTCTTGCTCATACTGTAGAGTGGTGTGAAAAAGTATTTGCCACTTTCTGATTTTGTTAAATTGCAATGTGTTAGATCATCAAACTAATTCATATATTAGTCAAAGACAACTCAAGTAAACACATCATGCAGTTTTTAAATAGAGTTTTTTATTATTATGGGAAACAAAATACATAGCCCTGAAGTCAGTACGAGGGCAAACACTTTTGTACACAACTGTAGATGTTTGGTCAGACAAGGAAGTAAAAAGCTGGCCCAAATTGAAGATTGTTCTTGTAAAACACCAGCAACTTAGTGACACAATGACACAATGTTTTTATTCAATAGTTGATGCTATAACACTAGAAAGTTAGATCCAACTTTCTGTCTGACTAAAACTGAAGTAAGAAAACTAAACTCTTAGTCGGGCTGGTTTTGCATACAGTTGTGTCTGGGGGTTTGGAGAAACCTTTTTGTGGTCCAAATCTTTTATTTTTTGGATTAAAAGCTTGAATTGCTTACTGTTTACAGGAATTGCATCACCTCACCCATCATTACTGTTAGCCTACAGCAAAGAACTGACTCAGATAAAGACCAATTTATCAGCAAGAGGAGATGCTTTACTCTTGAGGAGAGCTAGTGGCTAAACTAAGACTCGCTGCAAGCAGAGAGCTTTGATATACAGCATGACACTAATAAATCGCTAGAAAATGTACCACTCTTATTTGTACTAGGATGTAACATATTAACTTTTTATGTTCATAATGCAATTTTTTTGCAAAAATTTATATTGTTTAAAAGATGATACAATTTAATAAAAAATAACTGTGTATTAGAAAAAACAAATATACAGTTTACATAATGTGTAATACATATTTTGCTTAACATTATACTAAAACTGCATTATGAAATGCAAAAAAATAAATAAATAAAATCATATAATATAAAATAAAATACAAATAAAATAAAATAAAATAAAATACAAACAAAAATAATATAAAATAAATTAAAATTAAATTAAATTAAATATTATAAATTAAAATAATATAAAATAAAATGCAAATAATATAAAATAAAATAAAAGCATGTAAAATAAAATACAAAAAATACAAATAAAATAAAAAACAAATAAAATACAAATAAAATACAATAATAATATGATACAAATATAAATTATATATAAAAATGAAATAAAACAATATAAAATAAAATAAATGTAAAATAAAATACAAATAAAGTGTAATACAAATACAAATATTAAATTAAAACTAAATAAAATAAAATATTAAAATGCAAATAATAAAATAATAAACTAAAGTAAACTAAACTAAAATAAAATAAAATAAGTAAAAATAATAAAATAAAAGTATGTGTTTTCTGCCGGTTACTTAGCAGGTTTAGGCCTGTTGTGTGTGACTAACACCACTAGTAGGTGGCGGCATTTAATTGAATTATTAAAAAAAAAACTATTAAATTATTAAAGACATCACAAAAGTAATAAATAAATGGTTAGCAAAAAAAAAAAAAAAAGTTTTGCAGTAGCTCAGCCAGAGTCCCGACATTAATCCAGTTGAGAATCTATATAGCTATAGATCAAGGTGATGACAAGAGTTAAAAGAGTTGGAGCATCACTAAAGATAAATGAAAAAAAATACCAGTGGAGAGCTGCAAAAAGCTAATCAGCAATTATAGCAAGTGTTTGATTGCTGTAATAGCCAATAAAAGCGTTTTGTTATTGATTATTGAGAATCATTTTGAACATGCCACTTTTTGTTCAAATATAAGTAATTTTTTTTTCCACAATAATGCTTCTGTACATCATTGTATTATCTTTTAGGAGAAGCTTGTGTCATTTTCGGTCAAAAAAATAAATAAACAAATAAATAAAATAAAAAACACTAAAATGGTTTAATAAAAGTAACTTTTAGTCAGAATTTCCCATGGGTATGCAGGAATAATTTCAGCCTTGACTGTAAATAGTATTTAGCTATAGACTGAATTCTGGCTTTTCATCATTGTGTGCACATGCAGCAGTCATGCGTCTGGCTAACTCACCTTCGGCAGACTATAGATATGGCCACCAGAGACACGATGAAGACCACTCCAGCCGCGGCCGAGCCCGCAATCAGTGGCAACTGCTCCCTCAGCTCTGATTTATAGTCGTCTAGACAGAGAGAGACAGGATGCATTAGGCTACAGAAATAACTGAAATGGCCGCTGCCTATAGAGATGAAACGGGGGGGATGAAAGAACGTAAACAAAACATTTCAAGAACACCTTTTCAGGGAAGCGTTTCGGGACTGCATGAATAGAAGAATGAATGAAAAACAGGGGACATTCAGCCTGACGAACAGCGAGGAAGTGTGAGCTTGGAGTGAAATGGAAGAGAATAAAGAGAAAGGGAGATGGATAATAGAGTGATACAAAGAGAAGCGCTGAAACAGGTAAAGCTAATGCCTAGCGCTGACAGATGTCAGCTGAGAAAGAGTGATGGAAATGGATAGACGGAATGAAAGGAGGGATGGAAAAACACTTAAGGTACACAGGCGACTGACAGCGACTGACGTGAGTGATGTGCGAGGCCAATCAGGACGGCTAATCCTCACCGTCACAGTTGGAAAACAAGAAAGAAAAGGATGAATGTTCTTTGTCAATGTTCAGACACAGCCGAACCCTTGACTATTGCATGCTTACACTGGAAAGCAAACATCTGTGTGATTCGAGAGCGTACCATGCTAAGCTATGAGCTACTTGTGGTTTTAAGTAGCTAAATTGCGATCATGCTAGCTCTGGAAAGCTAAAAAGAGATCATAAAAAAGATATAATTTGAAGATAGCTGTGGGGACGAGTGAGAGGTGGCAAGATGAAAACACAGAGGGAGAGACTGAAAAACATCATTATTTGTCATTATGTGTATGGCAGACAGATCTAATCTCTTGAAAAACCTGCTAGCTACATAAAGCCGCATGTAAACAAAGCTTACTACAAAACTGTCAGTTGCTTGTGACTTTCTTGGCTTTCTGTTTACATCTGCTGCACTCTAATGCTTAAATCATTCAAAAACGTAACAGTTACTTGAAGGTAGTGTTCATAAGAGTGTCATGAAACCTTTATAATCATGACATGACACACGTCATGAATATTAATGTGATTTTATGCATGCTTATGACAACTGTCATTCGCTCAGTTATGTCATTTCAAGTGCAAAGATAAAATTGTTTGAGGTGTCTTTCTTTAGACAATTTCACATAACCAAATACGTCAAAGCCTGTCTTTGAATGCTTTCACATCTGTGGTTCGGTTCATTTGGTGCAGACCAAGGGCAACAAATGCAAAACAATCTTACGGCAATTCGTAACTTTTTGATTTAGTGGTTAATTTGTATGAATCCGTACAATCTAATTCGTACAATTTAAAATGACTTGCTCATCCCCCAATGACGGTTGGGTTTAGGGGTGGGGTTAGGTGCCACACCTCCTTTTTAAAATTGTACAATTTTGTACGACTGAACTCCTACGAATTAGCCACTAAGCTGGCAATATGTAAAATACTTAAGTTTTCTCGTGAGATGAGGCTGACAAATGATACGTTGTAGCATTTTTCTTTTTTTTTTTTTTGGGTCCTTTTCAGACCACAATGATTGCTTTGGTCCGAATCAGCTAAAAAGAACCAAAATGCAGTCAGGTGACAAAATCCAGAATGTGACAGAATTAACGTGCGGTAAAATGCCAATGGAACTCCCACAAGTAAACAAACCGGCGGACACAAAATGTTGCTTTTTACAATGGAGGGATGACTGCGCTTTCTTATTGTATCCCTGGTAATATACTATATAGTTTGCAAACATCACTTTAGACAAACCATACATTTCAAGAACGAAGCATGGCTGCGTCTGGAAAACAATGTTTTAGTGCATTGCAAACAGCGAAGGCGCATAGCAAGTCACTTCAGGAGGAGGTGTGAATTTATTTTAGCTAAATAATAAAAGCTAAACTGCGACATGACCATCTCTCTCTCTCTCTCTCTCTCTCTCTCTCTCTCTCTCTCTCTCTCTCTCTCTCTCTCTCTCTCTCTCTCTCTCTCTCTCTCTCTCTCTCTCTCTCTGTTTAAAATTGTTGATAAAGTGCAGTCAACAAATATTTTTCCTCCACACCCCATAAGATGGGACAGTTTATTAGACTACGTAAACTGGATTAGTCCAAAAAGGACTAATCCAGTTTTGTGGTTGGGTCTGTTTTAGTTTGTATCATGTTCTCACCACAAAGGTTTGTTTAAAATTGTACTGAGATCACCTCTTCAAGGAGGTCTCGGTAGGCTTTTTTGGTTGGCTTTTGGTGCGCATTAAAATGCGATTGCTGAATTTACAATTCCTCAAATGAACTGCACTGAGATGGAAAATGAACTTTAGAGTGTTTCAACCAAACTAAATAAGGCAGGTGTGAAAACACCCTTTATCTCTATCCCTTGATATTATCAATACTTTATAATAACTTGTCATAAACATGACTGTCTTGAAGTCATTAAAAGAGTGTAATAAATATATATATTAGGGATGGGAAGATTAACCGATATGTATCGATACGCGGTCATGCGCGTGCACGATGCGAGTGCATCGGTTGAGCAGCAGAGGATGAATGAAATTTTGGAAGCAAATCGAGATGCATCGGTTTTTGCGAGATGCATCGATTTTTCCGAGATACAGCTTATATTTTTAATATAGAATGTATTTTTTATTTATTAACAAGTGTTGTCAACCTGTTTTTGGCGCATAATTTAATCGACCTACATAAAGTAAGCCTTAGCAACGGATTTGCGGATGTGCACACACTACAACTCAGTTTATCAGGTGTGCGGATGAAGCTAGTGGTGCGCCCTCAGAAAGCGCGAGAAGCAAAACAAACATTTTATTCCCCACTGAGTTTTAAATCTAAAGTATGGCAACATTATGGATTTAAGAATGGACGACATGACAGGACAGATGCAATTTGCAAAATGTGCCGCGCATCTGTAAAATACGCGGGCAGTACAACTAATCTGAAATCTCACTTGAAGCGGCGCCACGGTGTTGTTGTGAAAGCATCTTCCAGTGTTTCTGCATCCCCGGCTTTCGCACTGCTTCAACCAGCTCCAAAAGTGGTCAGAAAAGCATTGCAAGTTTTTTTTCCATGCGCAAAAGTTCTGCTCGCTCTACGCCAATAACGGATGCTATTGCATTGTTCATCTGCAAAGATATTCAGCCTAGTGTCACGGAGAACGAAGGTTTTAAACACCTCCTCCTGTTAATTTGTATTTAATTATAATAATAATAATAATAATAATAATGATAAAAATAATGGGTGTCACGGTGGCACAGTGGGTAGTTTGACCACCTCACAGCAAGAAGATTGCTGGTTTGTTATATTTTTATTAGCCTGTTGTTTACAGTGACAGTGATGTTTCAAAGCAGCATAACACTGCTAGTTCACAACCTTAAGTTTTGAATAATCAGTGGCAAAATATATCTTTGTAAAACTTGTTTTCATAGTTGAAAAGTTAAATCACAATTCTTGTTGTGCAATGCTAAATTTATTTATGTTGAAAGAGTGCAAATATATACATACTTTTTTAATATATATTGCACTTATACATTCTGATTATCTTGAAAATACTTAAATAATATGTGCTATATGTTCAAAATGGCCCTCTACTGTAAACTGACACTCTGGCTCTGAGAGAAGAGCCAGTTTGTAAAAAAAGTCTTGGTTTTGCTTGGTTAATAAATAATCAAACTCATTCAGTGGCACAGCATCCTCTTTCACATAATCTCATAAACTTGATCTAATTAGTTAGTGCTGAAATATCGCATCGTATCGTGATATGGGTGTGAATCGTATCGTGTTGCATCGCAATATGTCACAAATGTATCGCTAATATATCGGATCGTAGTCTTTTTATCGAGATGCGTATCGGATCGGCATTATAGCTTAGATGCCCAACCCTAATATATATATATATATATATTTTTGTATGTTTTTGTGACTCTTTGGAAGTTTATTTATTCATTCATTCATTTTCGAACATGCTACCCACTGCGCCACCATGTCGCCTCTGGAAGTTTTAATGACAAATTAATTTTGTTCCACTGAACATACAGTATGGCAAGCAGGATAACACTATGACAGTTATAATAGCCTCATGATAAGCATGTTTATGACAAATTTATGACAAGTTATATTGTTATGGTAATGTCAAGTTGTCATGACAAAGATATATATTTGTTTGTTAAAGTTGTCATAAAGAGATCTCAAACAATGTCATCTTTGCATTTAAAATGACATAATTAAGCCTATAACACTTAAAGACATTTGTCATAAGCATGCATGCAGTTTCCGTTCAAATAAAATTGTGAAGTAGTACGTTTTTTTTTTCCTTTATCTGTGATTAAATAAATGCATTCTCAGCCATCTTAAAAAAAAAAACAACAACAACAATCAAACTACTGTGGTACTTGTATGAATAGTTTGCAGTCACCTGTGTGACTTTTTATGTTGTATGGTTGTAGAAAGCAAGTTTTCCAAAGGTCAATTACATTTTTGTGTATAATAAACTATGTTTCAAGTACTATAGCATCTGGCAAGTTACCTCACAGATCATGTATGTGTTATTGCCTTTAAAAGGAAAACACTGGTGTATCAGTATGTTAGAACTATGAAACAGCGTCTCTTAAGCCGCCTTTCCACTTCACATGACATTTGGACAAAACTGTCGGAATACAACCCCTTGTGGCAGTCGCACAGACTTTCAGTTCTGACGTGCACCATGGGAGAGAAGTTGTTCTCGCAGTGTCCAAAGTAAAGGAGCTATTATTTTCTGTGCGTTCACCATGGTTGAATAAATGAATGAATTCTAGAAACTAATAGACCGCTAAAAATATTGGAGGGAATGTGGAGACAACATAAAAAATTATATTTTTATTTTTATTTATTATTTATTTTATTACTTACATTTATTAATAGAAATTCTTTTTTTTTTTTTTTTTTTTAATAAAGACTTTTTTTCTGATAAAAAAAAAATTATGAAAAACTAGTATTTCTCATCTCGCGCACATGGACCTGCTTAGGCAACACTGAAATACATCCTTCTAAGGTGTCAGCTTCAACGCTTCCCATTCACTTTGAATTGGTGACGTCAGGCATTGTCAAACTGCATTGTGGATTTGTCGGCGCCACTGCCGTTGCTCGCTGCAAAAGTTGGGACATTCTTAACTTTTCAAGCGCAGATGGAAGCGTCAGCCAATTAGATCGCTGTACGCAAATACCCCAGCTCAGACCGTAGCCAATTGCTGACTAATTTCATTGGCTGACGCTGCTATGATGATCGCATCAGCCCCAACTTCAGACACACCCTCTGTCAAGTGTTGATGCTGAAGGCCCGTGTAATGGGGCGTGAAACCCAATAAGTTAAGGTAACTCAAACCATTTGAGGAAATCATTTGCAACAAACCATTTGAGTTAAAAAACTAATCTATATGAGTAGTGTAAACCTACTCCATTTAAGCTGAAGTAATGAGGTATTTAATTAACTCATTACCTTCAACGCTGAGTTCAAAACTCCTTTCAAATGAGAAGAATTAACTTTTAGTCAATTTTAAGTTAGCTACACTTAATTCATTTGATAAAGTTGACTGTTTAGTTTCACAGAGTACTAACACAACTCACACCGTGCCTTGCTACTTAAATTTAGTACATTGAAATGAAGAAACCTCAGGAAGACAACTGAAGTGTTTGTGGGAGTTCGTAAACAGTGCCTAATGATACAAAGGATGTGCTTTGGAGATGGCTTTGTGTTTTGTCAATGCTCAGCAAAGAGATTGAAGAGCCTAGAGATGAAACAGCAGCCGAGTGAACATCAGTAAAGACAAATTTAAACCAATAGGAATCACAGCATGACTCATTAGAAATAATATTAATTTCCACAAATAAAGCACCTTTATTTACATGTATTTTTGTGAATGAGTGTGCATTAAAATGGTGCATACTATATGTGTGTCACTGCACACCAGATTTTAACCACTGCGCTGGTGGTGGTTCTTAGCATGCTGGCTAAATTAATAACGGTCAACAGGAAGTAGAGCAGTCTCGCTGAGTACTGGGCTTAAACACACCTCATTTAACACAATCATTTCTTCATCATTACACCTGGCTGTCAGAACAAGAAAGAGAGAGAGAATGAAAGAGAAAGAGAGAGACTCCGGGGAGAGCATGTGTTGTGCTTCTAGAGGAGGTGTGTGTGTGTATGTGTGTGACTGTGTGAGGTGGACTTCTCTCCCCTGTGATTGGTGCTAATTGTCGTAACGAATGTCGTGCCATGGCAGAATGCCAGTGGATGTACCCGTTAGCTGGCGCAGAGCGAACGCGGGCACTAATTACTTTAGTTAGTATGACGGCACGGATCCGCCTGCGCACACACACACCCTCACACACACTCACAAATAGGGAGTTTTGTCTTCATCAGTGTGACATCACTGTGTTCCATCTGTATCTTCACTTAATTTGTGTTAATGTACTACAAGTATTTGATGATAATTAAAGCTCAATATGTGATTCAGATATTGTTAAACAGAATAGTGGGAATATCTATGCAAATTTTTTTCAAGAAAACATATCCCTACTGTAGGTACATATACAAACATAGTTTTTAGAGATAACTGCTGCATCCCGATTTCCATACTATTTGTCCTAAACAGTATTTGAAAATAGAATAAGTGTGTCCCAAACCATAGTATGTTATAAAGAGTATGTATGCCAAAGGTTTCCAGATGGTTTACTAGAAATTAGAACCATCTATACTTTCTAGAACAAAGAAATATGATCATATTACTCCAGTACTCTCATTTTTGCATTGGCTCCCTATTAAATATTGAATAAATTAAAAAAAATAATAATTGACTACCAAAAAACTGAACGGTTTAGCTCACCAGTATTTGAGGGAGCTTCTGGTGTATTATAGCCCATCATGTACTCTACGCTGAATTAATTCTGGACAATTGATTATTCCCAGAATATCAAATTCAAGTGTAGGCGGTAGATCTTTCTCATATCTGACACCTAAACTCTGGAATAGCCTTGCTTGCAGAGTTCAGAAAGCAGACACATCTCTTTGTTTTAGCATACACATAAAACACAAATGCTGTTGAAATCCACATCCTCCAAAGCAGGGGTCACAAATCTTAGTCCAGGAGGGCCGGTGTCCCTGCACGTTTTAGCTCCAACTTGCCTCAACACACCTGCCTGGGTGTTTTAAGTATACCTAGTAAGACCTTAATTAGCTTGTTCAGGTGTGTTTGATTAGGTTTGGAGCAAAAATCTGCAGAACACCGGCCCTCCAGGAACAAGTTTGATGACCCCTGCTCTAAAGGATTGTTAGTCTGCATTATTTAAGGCAACCAGAGCCAGAAACGCTTCCCAAAAAACATTGAAATTTGAATGGTATCTTATTAAGCTTATGTTAGTCTGTTTTAATAATTCCTGAGGTTTCCATTATCCTGGATCAGGCTGTATCCTGAGCAGCTGCTGTGGTGGTCATGGAGGATTTGAGAGCATGAGACTGATCCCTGTAAGACCCCAGCAACAGACGAGTCCTCACATTGAACTGGAAGGGCCAGCATGTAAACTGGCCAGTGACCACTCCTGGTCTGATGAGTCTCGAATTCTGCTAAGACATCCAGATGGTAGAGTTAGAATTTGGTGTCAACAACATAAAAGCATGGATCCATCCTGACTTGTATCAATGGTTCAGGCTGCTGGTGGTAGTGTAATGGATATTTTCTTGGCACACTTTGGACCCATTAGTACCAATAACTCATCGTGTCAACACCACAGTCTACCTGAGTATTGTTGCTGACCATGTCCATCCCTTTATGACCACAGTGTACCCATCTTCAAACGGCTACTTCCAGCAGTTATAACATAACGTGCAAATCATCTCAGGCTGGTTTCTTAAACATGACAATGAGTTCACTGTACTCAAATGGCCTCCAGAGTCACCAGATCTCAATCCAATGGAGCATCTTTGGGATGTAGTGGAATGGGAGATTCGTATCATGGATGTGCAGCCGACAAATCTGCAGCAACTGCGTGATGCTATCGTGTCGATATGGAGCAAAATCCCTGAGGAATTTTTTCAGTACCTTGTTGAATATATGCCACGAAGGATTAAGGCAGTTCTGAATGGTGGACCAACCCAGTACTTGTAAGGTGTACCTAATAAAGTGGCCGGTGAGTGCATTTCAAGTATGCAAATTAGGATGCAGCAAACTTGAAATGATTTGGGTAAATATTCAAAACTTAATTTAAGTTTTTGTTATGAAATATAACAAGGTTTATCTTGGAGATGCACAAAATGTTGCTAGAAATGTCGAGGTCACGGTTTTTATTCCTAGGAAACGCATTAACTGACAATACATAGTACGTCACTCTGAATAAATGTGTTTGGAAAATGCACAAAAGCATTTGTTGTGTAAAAATGCATTAATTATAGTCAAGAAAGAGCCTGTACCACACTGTTTAACCACAGGGCTTTGTTTACACATTACACCTGTGTGTCTCTTTGTGTGTGTGTGTGTCCCAGATTGCAAGTACAGTTCAGTTATATTTACACCAGTGTGACAGCAAAGACAAGGAGGGCTGTGGTAAAGATGAAGCATAAAAAAATGAAAGTGCAAGTGAGCTGGACAAGTAAAATTGTGTGTCTGCTTGCGTGCTTGTGTTTGTGTGTGTGTGTGTGTGTGTGTGTGTGTGTGTGTGTGCGTGTGTGTGTATGTGTGAGTGTTTGTCTGGCACAGTCATCAGCCACGACATGCTGGACTACAGATATAGCACCATTAATCAAACTTGTAAGAGAGACAGAGGTTATCAGGGAGAAACAAAGCAAAATAGGGGCTTTTTATGTTTTGTTTCTTATTTAAAAATTAGGCAAATAAAATAAAATATATAGTAAAATAAAATATATAGTAATATAAAATAAAATATATAGTAATATAGGGCAGCATGGTGGTGCAGTGGGTAGCACATTCACCTCACAGCAAGAAGGTCGCTGGTTCAAGCCCCGCCTGGGTCAGTTGGCATTTCTGTGAGGAGTTTGCATGTTCTCCCCGTGTTGGCGTGGGTTTCCTCTAAGTGCTCCGATTACCCCCACAGTCCAAAGACATGTGGTATGGTTGAATTGAGTAAGCTAAATTGTCCGTAGTGTATGTTTTTGAGTGTGTACGGAAGTTTCCTAGTTATAAATTACAGCTGGAAGGGCATACGCTGCGTAAAACATATGCTGGATGAGTTGGCGGTTCATTCCACTGTGGTGACCCCGGATTAATAAAGGGACTAAGCCGAAAAGAAAATTAATAAATGAATATAGTAGTATAAAATAAATAAAATATAGTCAAATAGGCAGCATGGTGGCGCAGTGGGTATCGCTGTTGCCACACAGCAAAAAGATCACTGGTTTAAGCCTCGGCTGGGTCAGTTGGCATTTCTATGCGGGGTTTGCATGTTCTCTCCGTGTTCGCGTGGGATTTCTCTGGGTGCTCCGGTTTCCCCCACAAGTCTAAAGACATGCGCTATAGGTGAACTGGGTAAGCTAAATTGTCTGTATAGTTTGTGTGTGAATGTGAGTGTATGGATGTTTCCCAGTGATGTGTTGCGGCTGGAATATACCCGTTAGCATATTAATGGCATATTCTGGATGAATTGGCGGTTCATTCCACTGTGACAACCCTGATTAAAAATGGGACTGAGCCAAAAAGAAAATTAATGATTGAATAATAAAATAATATATATATATATATATATATATATATATATATATATATATATATATATATATATATATAGTAAAATGAAATTAAATATAAAATAAAGTGAAATAAAAAAATATATAGTAAAATAAAATAAAATATATAGTAAATTAAAATACAATAAAAAATAAAGTGAATTAAAATGTTATTAAATATATAGTGAAATAAAATAAAATAAAATAAAATAAAATAAAATAAAATAAAATAAAATAAAATAAAATAAAATAAAATAAAATAAAGACGGTTTATTCTGCTGTGGTGACGCTTAATAAAGAAGGAAGTAAGGTAAAAGTAAGTGAGCGAGTTATTAAGTTAAGTCAAGTCAAGACAAGACAAGTATATAATTAACCAATTAATTAGAAAAAAATATATGAAATCATCAACTGCACAACAAATATATTTTTCTTATTATTATTTTGTGTGTGAATGTGTTACATCACGAATAAATGAAATGAGCCCTAAGACACAATAAACACTTCCAATCACTTCCACTGAGAGAGAGAGAGAGTGAGAAAAGAAAGCAAAACAGCAAGAGTGAATTACTGTATGTGTTAAACAGTATGGCTGTTTAACACATACAAAGCCTGTTTGGAGGAACTAATAAGTTAAAAAAAAAAACAAAAAAAAACCTGGCATTATAAATAAATGGGCAAATCAATAGATAGATAGACAGACAGACAGATATGAAAATATATGGGAAACCGCTCTTCTTTAGAGGTTATTCCTCTAGTGAACTAATGAGCTCTGGACACTGAATAACTTCCCTGAGGTACAAGAAATATAATGCGACATGGATTATTTACAACCGAGCTTACTGACGTCTTTCTGTGTCTGTCATACTGACTCAGAGATTACATGAGATGTGAGATGCTCATTCATGTTTATATAGTGCTATATCATGTAGTAAACAGGGAGGAATGGATTATGATTATGATTATCACTCAAGCTTTGCTTCCAGTTAAACTGAAGCCTGTCACAGAAATATTGCATTAACGTCCTGATAAAATAGACTGAACTTGAAAGGTGAGACATCTAATGAAAACCGTTCATTCACCCATCGTCTGACTATAAGAATATCTCAATCTAACAGAGCACCTTTGGGATGTGGTGGAACGGGAGATCAGCATCATGGATGTGCAGCCGACAAATCTGAAGCAACTCATGATGCTATCATGTCAATATGGACCAAAATCTCTGAGGAATATCTTGTTCAATCTATGCCACAAAGCATTAAGGCAGTTTGGAAAGCAAAAGAGGGTCCACCTGGTACTAGTACAGTGTACCTAATAAAGTGGCCGGTGAGTGTACATAGATTTGTTAAAGTTAATGTATATAAAACATCATCCATACCAAACCGAAAGGTGCATGCCGATATTATACCATTAACACCCCTACAGAACTCTCCACAGATAATGATTAATCTAACATCTTTCACTAATCAATGAGCTAAGCATTCTGGGAAAGCTTGCATGCCACACATGGTGCCGATGAAAATCATTCAGCTAAGCAGTTTCTCTGGACAAACATCAAACACACACATACACACACATAACCTGTTTATGATACATAATGATGATCACGCAAACCTGGAATATATTGAGCATAAAAAGGGAATACTGAAGCATTTGTTTCAGCAACTCTAAATAAATCTGCTCCAGGAATGAAATCAACCAGATTCTGAGAGCGCCTCCGCACGCACACACACACACATACACACACAGGCATTGGCGTGGGGGTTCGTACCATCTGTGAGGGTTTGGAAGCACATTTTGCTGCTGTATTTGCCGAAGCCGGCGACAGTCCTGGCGCGAACCTGCATCACATACATGGTGCCTGGCCGTAATCCATCCACACGCGCTGTATTGGTCTGACTTCTCATCTGCGTAGAGTTCACCTCTGACAGCTCCTGACATACACACACACAAAGAGAGAGAGAGAGACGTGTGTTTGGCAAATTTTCCCATGTAATTTCATTTTTGATTACAATAGACAGTGTAATGTTAAACTAAGAAAGAAGGATGAATTAATCTCTTGTTTTTATCCTTGACTGCAATGGGATCATTTACATTATTTAAAGATATTTAACACCAAAATATGACAATTACACTTTACTCAGCCTCAAGTCAATATTATAGCCTCAATATAATAGCCTCAATATTATAGCTGTAGTAGATATAAATGTTTTAAAGGGCACCTATGATTAAAAACATAGTTTGTAAGCTGTTTGGACAGAACTGTGTGTAGGTATACTGTGTCCACAGACATGATATAAAAACAATAAGTCTCTTTTTTTAATTTCCTGACATTAAAATGGGATCCAAATCCCTCCTATTTTGAGGCCCACCGCAACCTGATGTAAGAGTGCGGTTTCCCCTCCCACCAAATTGATTGACGGTCATGTATAAACGCCTCCATAGTGACATGTATAATCTCATCAACAGGACAGGATGTGCACAAATAAACTGGGATTAAAAGATCTGTTCAGCTGTCTGTGATCCTCAGTCGTTATCAAATGTGATCAAGAATGAGTTTTACAAGTTTAAAACGTTTTTAAAACAGTGCATATTTGTAAGGAATTACAGCTATATTACCGTCTTCATCAGCACAGCCACATGTCAATACAATTATAAAAGAAGACGATTCAATCCCAGTTTGTGGATGTTAAATCAGGTCTATTTTTGTACATTAACATAATGCAAAAAGAGTGCAAAGTTCAATGTGCACACTGTATGTGTGTGTGTCCGCTGTGTGTATGTGAGTGAATTTTGTATCGACATTGTGTGACTCATTTTTGCAGAGAAGATTAAATTAACTCCACAACAAATACATCAAATAATCATTGGGAAAGTTCTTACTATAGTATTTCTCACAAATGTTATGTGAACTAAACTAAACTAAACTAAACTAAACTAAACTAAACTAATCTAAACTAAAAACAAAACAAAACAAAACAAAACAAAACAAAACAAAACAAAACAAAACAAAACAAAACAAAACAATCATTCATTCATTTTCCTTTTGGCTTAGTCCCTTTATTAATCTGGTGTCGCCACAGCGGAATGAACCGCCAACTTATCCAGCACATTTTTACGCAGCGTATGCCCTTCCAGCTGCAACCCATCACTGGGAAACATCCACACAAACTCACTCACACTCATACACTACAGATAATTTAGCCTACCCAATTTACCTGTACAGCATGACTTTGGACTGTGGGGGAAACCCACGCAAACTTAGGGAGAACATGCAAACTCCACACAGAAATGCCAACTAACCCAGCCGAGGCTCGAACCAGCAACATTCTTGCTGTGAGGTGACAGCACTACCTACTGCGCCACTGCGCTGCCACAAAACAAAACAAAACAAAACAAAACAAAACAAAACAAAACAAAACAAAACAAAACAAAACAAAACAAAACAAAACAAAACAAAACAAAACAAAACAAAACAAAACAAAACAAAACAAAACAAAACAAAACACCACATTCTAAACCTGAACGCGGTTTTTCAGTCAATTTTCCTTCGACGTTCAGACAAAGCAGCATTCCAGCAAATTACCGTTAATGTTACAACTTCTCTTTCAGGAAAATTGATGGAAATAATTCACTGGTATTTTCAAAAAGGGCCCATTCACTCATGATCCCTTTTCTAAAAAAACATCAATAATTGTGTAAAAGAGACTAAAGAGGCACAAACAGAGGCAAATTATCATCATGTGGAATGCGTGACGCAATTTCTATGAATGTACAGAATGATTCGATCTCTCATTTACGCACAAGATTAAATAATTAAGTGAAAAATTTGTGTGAGGGGAAAACATCCCATGTGTAAACTAGAGCTAGTGAAGCAGAGCTGCCATTGCTTTGATTAAAAAAAAAAAAACAAAAAAAAAAAAAATGAAGGCAGTAATATTTCTTAAAGTGTAAGTCCATGCTTATTTTGAAGTGTCAGTCAACAGTTCATTTATATTTATTATGGGTGGGGCCTGTAAAACGTGATGTCACATTGTACAGACTTTGCAAACAGCTTATTCTATTTTATGGGATTTTTTTTTATTTAATACGTTTTTTAAAGAGGTGAATGTTCTTTTTTTTTTAATTATTACATGCACTGAAAAAATTGTTGCAAACAATTTATATGGGTTGAATTAAAAAAAAAAGTGATGATCAACTTAATTTGTTTGTTTAATTCAGCCTAAATAAATTGTTTACAACCACTTGTAAAAATAGTAAACCCAAGAAATTATCTTTGAATCATTTATTTCAGTAAGGTGGTCACTATCAACACACATTTATGTACAAACATCATGTAAAAATAGATTTGTTTAACATGCCCCTTTAATGTTCCACTGAAGAAAACAAAACCAATAAAGGCCTGATTGGCTTGAGGCTGAACTGTCTCTTTAATTCTTGTAATTGGTGAAAGAAGAACTTCTTAGTGATAGCACTTTCCTTTTTAGAGAAAGTAAAAAGAGGCTCTTTGAACAGCTGCAGACGAGCACGGATGCCTTTGAAAAGGACATTTAGGAGCAGATGAGACAGTGATGTGTTAGTGATGAGATCTCGCTTTCTAAACTCCATCAACACCTCAATAAATCAGGCCGAGAAAGTGTGTGTCAGTGTGTGTGTGTGCAGAGAAAGCGTGCCAGAATTTAACTTCCCAAATAATATACCCTGTTATCATAACATTTCTGATGATAATTACTATATTACAGTGAGTTTTATTTTTAAAATAAAGAGAGCATACCTTATTTAATTTGTATGTGTATATATATATATATATATATATATATATATATATATATATATATATATATATATATATATAGGTTTCTATTTAATGTCAAAATGTTCTGTTGGCTGTGTAGAAACATTTTAAGTCAACATGAAGTCGAATTTCTGAATACTTTTCAAGACCAAATCAATTTACGATAGATAAAATCTGTCCTGTCTATAATAACAATATCAATCAAAAATACAATCGTATTCTGGAAATAAAATGTGTTGTAAACACTGTTTCACGGTAATCTAAAAAAAGACAGGCTTCTCTATCTTTCAGAAAGAAAACAAACACTTCATTTTAATTTAGAAAAGATGAAAGGCAAGGGATACTGAGAAATACATGAAAGAAAGAAAGAAAGAAAACTTCCAGCGCTACTTTATGTAACACAGAGACGTGGATTCACCTGTCAGTAAAAATCTCTCAGTGGAACCAGTGCAGTTTCCGTGAATTTTAGTTTCTAGTCATTAGTAGCCTGAACTGAAATCTTCCACTGTATGACGTACTGAAAGATGATGAACACATAAGAATGAAACAGGATGAAGTCTTGTGTGTGGAAACAGTGAAATTAGGCCGAAAGATTTTAAGAATAAGCCATTACTGAATGTAACAAATAAGATTTATATTCTTAAATTGAAGATGTAATATTTGTGATCTCTGTGTGCATGTATTTGAACTAAAAAAATTTAAGCATAATGTATATTCTATTCTATTCTATTCTATTCTATTCTATTCTATTCTATTCTATTCTATTCTATTCTATTCTATTCTATTCTATTCTATTCTAACAATAATAAAAATATATAATAATAAAAACAAATTTAATAATAATGATAATAATAATAATAATAATAATAATAATAATAATAATAATAATAACAATTATAATTATATAATTATAATTATAACAAACATAAAATAATAATATTAATCACAAACATATTAATAATAATAATAATAATAATAATAATAATAATTTCTATATAAATAAATAAATAGATATTATAATAAAACAACATATAATGTACAAAATATAAATAATAATAATAACAACAACAGCAACTACTTCTACTATTGTTATTATTAATATTATTATTATTATTATTATTATTATTATTATTATTATTATTATTATTACTATTAAAATGAACTATTTTGTAATTCTTCATATAATGTGCATGCATTTTATATTTATTTTTAATAAATAAAATAAATACATTCATAAATAAATAAATATGTTAATAATAATAATAATAATAATAATAATAATAATAATAATAATAATAATAATAATAATAATAATAATAATAATAATTGTTGTTGTTGTTGTTTTTGTTGTTGTTAAAATAATTAGCAATTCCTAATATATTGTGCATGCATTTTATATGTATTATTGTAAAACATATGGTGGATAAGTTGGTGTTCATTCCATTGAGGCAACCCAAGATTAATAAAGAGGCTAAGCCGAAAATAAAATAAATGAATGAGTAGTATAATATAATATAATATAATATAATATAATATAATATAATATAATATAATATAATATAATATAATATAATATAATATAATATAATATAATATAATATAATATAATATAATATAATAATATAATATAATATAATATAATATAATATAATATAATATAATATAATACAATACAATACAATACAATATAATATAATAATGTGCAAACATAGTGTTGTTTTTTAAAAGCTTAAACATATGCACATTTATACACACAAAGTTGAAGTCAGAATTATTAGCCACCATTTTTTTTCCTTTTTTGTTTCTTTTTTTTTTAAATATTTCTTAAATGATGTTTAACAGAGCAAGTAAATTTTCACAGTATGTCTGATAATATTTTTTCTGCTGAATAAAACTCTCATTTGTTTTATTTTGGCTAGAATAAAAGCAGTTATTAATTTTTTAAACACCATTTAAAGGAAAAAATTATTAGCCCCATTAGCCCCGACTTTCTACAGAACATACCATCGTTATACAATACCTTGGCTAATTACCCTAACCTGCCTAGTTAACCTAATTAAACTAGTTAAGCCTTTAAATGTCACTTTAAGCTGTATAGAAGTGTCTAGAAAATATCTAGTCAAATATTATTTACTGTCATCATGGAAAAGATAAAATAAATCAGTTATTATAAATGAGCTATTAAAACTTTAATGTTTAGAGATGTGCTGAAAAAAATCATCTCTTCATTAAACAAAAATTGGGGGAAAAATAAAAAGGAGTCTAATAAATCGGGGGGGTGAAGTTATAATTCTGACTTTAACTGTACTTTTCTCAAAAACACTGAATTTCAAAATATGTCCCTACATTACTTTCTTAAATATTCTTTTTGCCAACATTAGACGGATATCCTATTTTTTCCATGTCTCTGTTTTGTCACAGTTATTCTACTTTGTACTTTGTTTGAGCTGTGGAAAAAAATGCGACAGCAAAAAGCATCAAAATAAAGCACAGAAAAGTATTTTGAGAGTGAGGAAAAAAGGAGACAGATCCAGCAAAGACTCGGAAAGAGAGAGACTTGCTGCAACATTCATTTTAGTTTTCAAGGTCTCATCAAAATTCAGAGCAGCACGGAGCTGAAAGCCACGAAACCCCCACTGTGATGGCCGAGGGCCAAATCTGTTCCTTAACACCTGCAACATAATCATAATAATCAGGGTAAAAATAACACTCATATTAATAATTCAGGTTGAAAATGGGAACGAGTGACATGTGAAGGGGCAGGAAGCTTTCGCTGTGTTGTCTGTAATTTGCAAAAGAAGATGGTTTGTCTTAAAATGCGTTGTCTTCGCGGCAGAAATGAAAGAGTCTGAAGTTGCCGTAAAACAAGCGTGAAGTGCACTAAATAATGAAGGATGATCGTAAGCATAAGATCATGACCTCACCACCAGAACATCAATAAATAACTACAGATAGAGTCATTCAGGGCATTGCTGCAACAATTTAAAGCAAATGACGGAATGTGGTCATGTTCTTTTTTTTTTTAAGCAATGTCATCATAATTTGCTCACCCTCATGTTACTTATACAGTATTTTTTTTCCCATTGATGGGTTGCAGCTGGAAGGGCAACCACTGCTTAAAACATTATCAAGTTTGCTATATGCCCTTAATGTGATTGTATTGTTTAAATATTTTTTTTCCTTATGTATATTTTTAGACCATATTTTATGTAAAATTTTATATACTGTAAATTTTATTTTTCTTAAAAATCTACTTCTTATATTAATATTATATGTTAGGCACCTAGGGTCTGAGAGTAACGTAATTTCTATTCTCTATATGTCCTATACCTGTGGCTGAATTGACAATAATGCTGACTTTGACTTTGAACATATGCTGGATAACTAGGCGGTTCATTCCACTCTAACGACCCCGGATTAATGAAGGAATTAAGCCGAAAAGAATAATAAATTAATAATAATTAATAATCAATTAATAATTAATAATTAATAAAATAAAAATAAATACAATAAAAATAAATAAATAAATAAATAAATAAATAAATAAATAAATAAATAAATAAATAAATAAATAAATAAAAAATAATAATAATAAAAATAAAAATAAAATAAAATAATTTAAAGTAAAATTTTTCCCAGTGATGGGTTGCAGCTGAAAGGGCATCCGCTACGTAAAACATATGTTGGATAAGTTGGCGGTTCATTCCATCATTTAATTACCTAGTTTGAACTGCACCTATATATTACTATTATAATATTGCATTACATTTTCCCATGGTTTGCAGAAGACTTTCACTACATCTCATTCAGTTTTTTTTCCAATAGTTTCTATGCCAAAAATATGACGGCCATATTTAGATTTAAAATAATTTGATACTCTATTTAAGGATCACAACACAACAGTCACATTGTATGTTTTGACAATGTTATTGGTTCCTTTTCTGAACTGCCCAGATAGCATACGAATGTGGGCCACTTAAGACAGTTATGCAGCACTGGTGGTCTTCCTTCAGCCCAGACAAAATGAATGTGAGTCTGAAGTGACTCACCTGTACAATGACAAAGGTGGGCCAAAGATTCAAATTCATATATTTGCCATTAAGGCAAATATTTGGCACTTATGGCAAAATGTAATCTAAATGTGAGCCTAATGTGGTCCATGTGGAAAATGATAAATCTGGCCCAAATGATGGAAGACAAATGTGGGCCACAGTTGGCAAAAATGTGGCATAGTCATTTAAGGGTTTAATTTAAAGTGGCTCACACGTGTAAGTGCAAACATGGCCCAGTTATCTTAAGACAAATGTGGGCCACTTTTGGCAAATATTTGGCACAGTAAACTCTGGCTAATCCTAATGTGGCCCAGAGAAAATATGGCAGATGTGGCCGAGTTATCTTAAAACATATGTGGGCCACTTTTGGTGAATATTCGGCACAGTAAACTATGGCTAATGTGGATTTGAGCCTACAGTGGCCCAGAGAAGATATGGCAAATGTGGCCCAGTTATCCTGTACATTTTCTTTTTCATTCTTTGTCATTTTCCTTTTCATTTTTTAAATGATTAAGATGACAATTTGGTTTTATTTATTTATTTTTTAAATTACATTTAACATAAATATTAATAAAACTTTGTTTTGATTTTTCTGTTATTTTATTTTATTATTATTATTTAATGATCAGGATAACAGACTGGTTTTATTATTTACTTTTTTTTACATTTAATTTTATTAATGCACACATTTATATTACATTTAACATATTGCCGTTTTTGATTGTTCAGCGTATATATAAAGTTTTTTTTTTTTTTTTTTTAAGTTTTAAAGTTTTTTTATGATCAGGATAACAAAGTCTGGTTATATTATTTACTTTTTTATTTTATATTTATTTATTTACACATACTTGCATTAGGTTTTCACACATTCACTTATTTAATCATTTGCTTATTTACTTATTTCAATTTCAAGTCATGAAATTACATTAACAGTCTAGTTTGTGGACCTATAGTTTTAAATACCCTCTATATTGTCATTCTTTAAATAGATTATCTTAATGAAAGCATTGTTTTGATATGAAATTTGCAAATAGTGCTATGTAAATGTTTGTCTGAATGTCATCTTACGGTCAGATCTGCTCCTGCGTTGCTATTTAACCAGATTTACCAGCTTTCATTGATTCAGTTCGTTCTCTATTCATCTATTGTAGCAGCAGGGTGGATTACTGTAACGGCCTTCTCACTGGCCATCCCAAAAAGACAGTCAGACAGTTGCAGCTCATCCAGAATGCTGCAGCCAGGATTCTGACCAGAAGCAGGAAATCAGAGCACATCACACCTGTCCTCAGGTCTCTACACTGGCACCCAGTTACATTCAGAATAGATTTTAAAGTATTATTGCTGGTCTATAAATCACTAAATGGCCAAGGACTTCAATACATTACAGATATGCTCACTGAATACAAACCTAACAGATTACTCAGATCTCTAGGATCAAATAAACTAGAAACTCCAAGAGTTCAGTCAAAGCAGGGTGAATCCGCCTTCAGCCACTACACCCCTCGCTGCTGGAATCAGCTTCCAGAAATGATCAGATGTGCTCCAACATTAGGCACATTCAAATCAAGACTGAAAATACATCTGTTTAGCTGTGCCTTTACTGTATGAGCACTGTGCTGCGTCCGACAGATTGCACTATTAGGTTTTTCGTTTTCTTTTTCATTTTTTTATAACCTATTTTAACTCATTTTAATTTGTTTTTATCTGTTTTTAATCATTTTGATTGTCTGCATTTTATGTTCCTAAACTTGTCTTTTTTATTCCTGTTTATGTAAAGCACTTTGAATTGCGACTGTGTATGAAATGTGCTATATAAATAAACTTGCCTTGCCTATTGTAAATCTAACAGCTAATACAACCTGTGTATAATGTTCATAGTACATCCATTTGTAAATATCACCATAGTTTTTCTATAACTGCACTTTATAACTTATACCTGTATAACTTATAACCAGAATAGGGTCAGTTCTGGTTCAATTAGTTGAATACTGGCGGATGTATGATATTGCTATAGCTTAATTGTTGCCTAGATCTGGCAAACATGAGCAGACTGCCCAAGTGCCATCATTCCATGCGGTATGTGGGCCGGATTTAAATGTCTGGTGTGGGCTGGATTTGAGCCACATGAATTTTGCTAGCTAGGTGTGAATGTCTCACAGACAATATTGTTTATGAAGGATGAGATAGCTCTTGGATTGCATCTAAAACATCTTAATTTGAGTTCCGAAGATAAACGAAAGTCTTACGGGATTGGAACAACATGAGGGTGAATAATTAATACCATCATTTTCATTTTTGGATGAACTAATCCTTTAAGTCAGAAAATACATGTAAATCAAGACTTCTTTGACAAAAGCTGTCTCTCAAACCAGTGTTTTAGATTTCATTTGCATACTTCTTTCCCTCTGGGCTTTTCTTAAGCCAAAATAATGAAAAATTGACGTTTAAAATCGCCTTGCGGATCCTAATCTGCCTTAAAACCTGCATGAAACACTCGTGTTGGGGAGATTAAATAAGCAGAGTTGAGTGACACAAATTAACATGATTTAAAATAAACAAATAAACAAACAACAGCTTTTTATAATGAGCTGAACAAAGAATCTCCGATTCTGTTTGTGATTTCTTAAAGACTCTCGCATCTTATCAAGGCCGTCTTTGATTGTGGCCAAACAATTTAATTGGAAAGAAATCATAACGTTTAAAGCGAATATGTTCAGAATCAAATGCTAGCGTACTTGCAGTGCATATGAACATTTATAAACAGTAAATGCAATAAACAAACTCTTATTATATGCTATTATAATTGCTTTTGAATTGCATTATGAGACCTTGATCTCAACTCTGACAACTCTTGTTTATTGATATTTAGAAACAATATGTTAGCTGTGTTGGTCACGTCAATTATGGTATGAAAAAGTAAATGAGCTGTCAGTATTTTTTTCTGTTATTTTATGAAGCGGCTTCTTTAGCTGTTTGCATCCAAAGCTTTCTTTAATTACAATTTATTATATTATGCACATTTTGATGTTTTTATACAGCAGGATTTTATGCAGGATCACAAAAAGTGCTAAAAATATTGTGTTCGGAAAGTTGTTATATGCTTTGCTCACACTGCTTCATGAATCCTTTTAAATATTCAAATAATTTTATTTAATTTTATATTCAAATAGATGTTAACAATTTTTATAGATTTTTTAAACCAAAAATAATAATAACAGATATATTATGTGCTGATTTACTTTACATGTTATAATTATTAATTACATTTGTATATTTTATTTTTTGTTTGCTTTGTGTTATTTGATTCAATTTACATCTAAAAATGTTTTTTAATATGTTTTAATTTATTGTTGTTATCAGGATCAAAATGAGTATCTTTTTTCAAAATTTTTGATTGGTCTAGAGGGCGATTTGATTGGTCTTTGCACTGTCGCCTCACAGCAAGAAGGTCGCTGGTTCGAGTCCCAGTCAGTTGGCATTTATGTGTGGAGTTTGCATGTTCTCCCAGTGTTGGCGTAGGTTTATTTATTTATTTATTTATTTATTTATAGTTATTATTTTTATTAATTAATTAATTTATTTATAGTTATTATTTATTTATTTATTTATTTATTTATTTATTTACTTATTTATTTATATTAATTATTTTTTTATAGTAATTATTGTAACTATTTATTTATTTATTATTTAAAGTTATTATTGTTTTTATTATTTATTTATTTATTTATTTATAGATATTATTGTTACTATTTATTACAAATTTTTTTGTAGTTATTATCGTTATATTATTCAATCATTCATTTTCTTGTCGGCTTAATCCCTTTATTAATTAATCCGGGGTCACCACAGTGGAATGAATCGCCAACTCATTCAGCAGGTTTTTACGCATCTCTGGGCAACATCCACATATACACACACACACATACACTACGGACAATTTAGCCTACCCAATTCACCTGTACCACATGTCTTTGGACTGTGGGGGAAACCGAGCACCCGGAGGAAACCCACGGGAATGCAGGGAGAACATGCAAACTCCACAAAGAAATGCCAGCTGAGCCAAGGTTCGAACCAGCGACCCAGCGACCTTCTTGCTGTGAGGCAACAGCACTACCTACTGCGCCACTGCTTCGCCCCGTTATTATTTATTTATTTATTTTTTTTATATATTTTTTATTTATTTATTTATTTTATGGTTATTATTGTTACAATTAATTAATTTATTTATGTGTTTATTTATTTATTTATAGTTATTATTATTATTATTATTATTATTATTATTTATTTACTTATTTATTTATAGTTATTATTGTTATTATTTATTTATTTATTTATTAATAGTTTTTATTGTTACTATTTATTTACTTATTTACTCATTTACATGTTTATTTATTTATTTATTTATTTATAGTTATTATTGTTTTTATTTATTTATTCATGGTTATTATTGTATTTATTGTATTTAGTTAGTTAGTTAGTTTTGTAATGGTGTATTATTATTTATTTATTTATTTAGCTAGTTTCTGTGATGCTTTTGGAAACACGCAACACATGCAATTACAGACAACAATTGATTCATCATTTTCCTTCGGCTTAATCCCGGATTTATCAGGGGTCCCCACAGCAGAATGAACCACCAACTACTCTGGCATATGAGTTTACACAGTGGATACACACAATAATACTCTGCTTTCATTCATTTATATTGCAGAAATATAAACCCATACACAAACTACTTGTAACACTACAAGGACAATTGTTACATACTTCGCAGCTCACATACTTCATTTTACCTAACAATGTTTGAACTCAAGTGGTGTGTGTGTGTGTGTATGTGTGTTCCACATGTCGCTCTGGCTGCTCTTCCCTCAGCAGTGTGCAAGTGGCCCTCTCCCGCAGTCAGTCAAATGGGGATTATTACAAGCCCCTCCCCCTCGAGATGCTGAGGAGAGTGGGAGGGGCTTGTGGCGGACAGCCAATGGGAGCGGCTGCCAGGGCAGACAGACAGAGCTCTCAGCAGGTCTCCAGCGAGCAGTGGGACTGTTTTGGCAGCAGGCAGGTGTCAGTGCCACAGACCAGCAAAGCAATCTGTCCTACTGAAGAGAGTCGGCTGTCCTACACACACACACGCACACGCGCGCAAACAGGGGGATGGGGCTGGTGTCAAATCAGTCCTTCTGTTAATGGAGCGTGGAGCACACACACACACATACACACGTGGTCTCAAACATCCTTCAGTGAGCATGGCACGGCTGGCCATGGCAGAGTGCCACTTTTCCCAACTGGGCAACACATGCCACCTCTGCTTGCAGGATGGCAACACCACCTGGTAAGACCTATGGAACCAAATTTGGCCCCATGAAAGCATCCGAGGGGAAGATTACTTTTTTGAAATGAATGTAACTGCATTACTGCTTCAGTGATGGCTTCATGTGTGACTCATTTCATTGGGTTTCTAAATTAAAAAAAGGATTTAATTTGAAATCATGCAAAATATCGTTATTATTCAAAATTATTTAAATCACTTACAATTGATAGATTTTTAAATGTTGTAGATGTCCCATATAATTACTGAAAATGGCAAGTGACAAATGAAAATAATAATAATCACTTTTACTGCGCTGTAAATTACACAAGGTCATCTTTTTCAACTATTAAAATATTAAAAGAACATGCTTCTGAAAACCATTTGCCTTTGGAAACAAGACATTTAGGCACTTGTTGATGATAGATGGATTTTAATATTATTTAGCTTTCTTTTACATTTAGCATTTTTTTATTATTTGAATTTATTTTTTACATTTAATTAACATTTTGTCTTTTCGTAATTTTATTAACATTCAGCTTTTTATATTTTGTTAATGTTTAGCATTTTATTTATTTGAATAACATTTAGCATTTCTATTTTATTATCACTGCACATTTTTATTAACATTTCACAGTTTTTATTTTATTTTATATTTGTTTTATTGGCATTTTACATGTTTTATTTAATTATTTCACTTCAATTCAATTCATGTTTATATTCACTAAAGAGCAAATCCATCAATGCTGAACCACGCAAATCAGCGGCAACAGCATTGAGGAACAAACTTTACCAATTGACGAAAGTGAAGGAAAACAAAAAAACTTGAGAAAAACCAGTCTCAGTTTGGCATGACCAATGAACATACAGCATTTTAAATTTCATTAACATTTAGCATTTTTTTTAATTAATATTTTATTAACATTTTATTTTATTAACATTGTGCATTTTTATTAACATTTTACATTTTTATTTTTAATGTCATTTAGATTTTTTTTTTAGTATTATTAATATTTAGCATTTTTTAATAAAATTTATTAACATTTTGACAGCGACGCAGTGGTGCAGTAGGTAGTGCTGTCGCCTCACAGCGAGGAGGTCGCTGGTTCGAGCATCGGCTGGGTCAGTTGGCGTTTCATTGGCGTCAGTTTGCATGTTCTCCCTGTGTTTGCGTTATTTTAATAATGTTTTGCGTTTTCTATTTTATTAAAATTGTGCATTTTTTTTTTAATTTTCCATTTTATTTACATTTTACATTTTTATGTAACATTTAACATTTTATTAGCATTTGGCATTTTTTATTAATATTTAAAATGTTTTTATTTCATTAACATTTAGCATTTTTATTTTACTATCTTTAAACATTTTTATTACTTTTACATTTTATTTTATTAACATTTAGAATTTTTATTAAACATTAGCATATTATTTATTTTATTAGCATTTTGCATTTTTTTATATTTAGCATTTTTATATTATTAACATTTTGCATTGTTATTAAGAATTTGCATATTATTTATTTAATTAAAAATTTGCATTTTAATTTTTTTATATTTTTGCATTTTTATTTTAATAATATGTATACATTTTTGTTTCATTATATTCAGATTTTTTAATTTTATTAACATTTTGCATTATTTTGTATTATTTTTATTTATTTTATTTTTTATATTTTTTTTGTTTTATTTTAATTATTTTATTTTATTTTATTTTCACAAAAGAGCCCAAACTACACATTAACTCAGTATACCCCCGTGGTGTGTGCCAGTTCATTAGGATGAATGCAAATACAAAAATTACAGACCTTACTGATTTCCCAGAATACAGTTTCACAGCATCTGTCTAAGGAAGAATCTCAGCGATGCCCCTGCATGTGTTGAGCTATGGCTTCAGCTCAGTATTCAGTGCAGCACAGTGAGATCGTAGAGATTGAATTCATTCAACTGAAACAAAACCTTGCATTGGCCTTGTGTACGCTTTCATATCTTTTTAATAACAGCATGGCTTTCACGCTGACTGCTGGGTTTCACGTCCTGCATAATGTTGACAGCCTCAAAGAAATATTTAGCTACAATCACACAAAAAAAGAATGTGACGAAAGAAATGTGGAGGAAGCAGATTCTGCTAATTTTTCACATTACTGGAGGACACGCAACTATAGAAGTATAGATATCACGAAGAGTGTGTTAAAAAGCTGCACAAATATATGATCATGATCAAGTGAGATACAACCAAAAATTAATTATTATTAAGATTAATTAATGTATGAATGGATCTATTTTAAATTTTTTTATTTGGTAGGTTTGGTAGTATTTTTTTTGTCATTTTTTATTTTTTAATATATTTATTTGGTAGGATTTTGTTCATCATTATTTAATTACTTATTTATCTATTAATTCATTCATTTGTTTGGTAGTATTTACTTTATTATTATTTTTTTTTATTTATTTATTTATTTATTTTTTATAAATTTATTTGGGCTGCACGTGGCGCAGTGGGTAGCACTTTCAACTCGCTGCAAGAAGGTCGCTGGTTTGAGCCTTGGCTGGGTCAGTTTGAATTTCTGTGTGGAGTTTGCATGTTTTCCCCGTGTCCACGTGGGTTTCCTCTGGGTGCTCTGGTTTTCCCCATAACTTCAAAGACATGCGATACAGGTGAATTGTATAATAAACTTGTTACAAGAATAATCTTGCTCAGAAAGTCCAAATTTATCAATTTATGTTAAATTTATGTTAAATTCAACATTTCTTCAACACTATTAAAATCAAAATGTAACATTTGCAACTGTCAAAATAAGCAATTAACCAATGTAAAATAATTGTATGAACTAATGTAAAAAATAATAGTGTTTTTATTTTTATTTTATTTATTATTTATTTATTTATTTATTTATTTATTTATTTATTTATTTATTTATTTATTTATTTATTTTTATTTTATTTTATTTTATTTTATTTTATTTTTAATTTTTTTATTTATTTATTTTATTTTATTTTATTTTATTTTATTTTATTTTATTTTATTTTAATTTATTTAATTTAATTTAATTTAATTTAATTTAATTTAATTTAATTTTATTTTATTTTATTTTATTTTATTTTATTTTATTTTATTTTATTTTATTTTATTTTATTTTCAAAATAAAACTGGGTAGGCTAAATTGTCCGTAGTGTATGTTTGTGTGTATGAGTGTCTGTGTGTGTGTGTGGATATTTCCCAGAGATGGGTTGCGGCTGGAAGGATCTGCTGCGTAAAATGTACTGGATAAGTTTGCAATTAATTCCCCTGTGGCGACCCCAGATTAATAAAGGGACTAAGCCGTCAAGAAAATGAATGAATATTACAGTTTACAACATTACAGTTATTCTGAAATGTACTTTTAAAAATCATTAGTTATGAATTGCAATATTGTCAAAGTGATTGATTTGATTAATTGGTTAATTGATGTGGCACCAATGCTTTTCCTTAAAAATATGAACTTACTGACAGCTCTATTTTTACATGAACTGCTCCAGTTCAGCATGACAATTTCCCTAAGAACAGTTTTACGAATTCCACCAAAAAAATAATAATTTTAGAAAATTAATCAGGAATGAAAGAATAATTTTTTGTCACCTCTCTGCTCTTTAATTATAATGGCCTATAATTATAATCTCCTTTTTTCTCTTTTCTTTTCTCTCGCTGTCAAATTTTCTGATCTCTGTCTCTCAGAGTTTCATGACACAGAAGAGTACTTGCTTTTAAAAGGTCAGGGCCTCCATTAACTGCAATAAAAAAGGTGTGTGTGTATAAATGTGTGTGTGTGTGTGTGTGTCTGTGTATATATAACCAACGGCCAATTTATTAGGTACACCTGTCAAATTGCTTGTTAACGCAAATTTCTAATCAGCCAATCACATGGCAGCAACTTAATGCATTTAGGCATGTAGACATGTTCAAGATGATCTGCTGCAGTTCATACAGAGCATCAGAATGGGGAAGAAAGGTGATTTAAGTGAGTTTGAACGTGTCATGGTTGCTGGTGCCAGACGAGATGGTCTGAATATTTCAGAAACTGCTGATCTACTGGGATTTCACACACAACCATCTCTAGGTTTTACAAAGGATGGTCCAAAAAAAGAATCCAGAGAGCAGCATTTCTGTGGGTGCAAATGCCTTGTTGATGACAGAGGTCGGAGGAAAATGGCCAGACTGGTCTGAGCTGAAAGGCAACAGTAACTCAAATAACTACTCGTTACACCGAGGTATGTAGAATAGCATCTCTAAACACCATCACGTCAAACATTGAGGTGGACGAGTGACAGCAGCAGAAGACCACACCGGGTGCCACTCCTGTCAGCTATGAACAGGAAACTGAGGCTACAATTCACACAGGCTCACCAAAATTGGACATATCTGCTATCTGCAGCGACATTCGTCAGAACAGTTCAGGCTGGTGATGGTGATGTAAGGGTGTAGGGGATATTTTCTTGCCACATTTTGAGCACATTAGTACCAGTTGAGCACCGTGTCATTGCCACAGCCTACCTGAGTATTGTTGCTGACCATGTTCATCCCTTTATGACCACACTGTACTCATCTTCTGATGGCTACTTCCAGCAAGATAACGCGCCATGTCATAAAGCATGTATCATCTCAGACTGGTTTCTTGAACATGACAATGAGTTCACTGTACTCAAATGGCCTCCACAGTCACCAGAACTCAATCCAATAGGGCACCTTTGGGATGTTGTGGAACAGGAGATTCGCATCATGGATGTGCAGCAGACAAATCTGCAAGAACTGCGTAATGTTATCATGTCAACATGGAGCAAAATCTCTGAGGAACATTTTCAGTACCTTGTTGAATCTCTGCCACGAAGGATTAAGGCAGTTTTGAAGGGAAAAAGGGATCCAACCCATTATAGTAAGGTGTACCTAATAAAGTGGCCGGTGAATGTAAGTGACTGTGTGTCTGTGTATATGTATAAGCATGTGTATATGTGTGTGTTTGCATGTGTGTGTCTGAGTATATCAGTGTTCTGTTTATGAATGTATGAATGCGTGCACGTAACTGTGTGTTTGTGTATGCGCACTTCTGTGTCTTTGTCTGTGTGTGTGTACGCATGTGTGTGTACCTGTGTGCTCGTGTGTGTGTTTTAGCCCAAAGGTGTAAGAGTGTGAGTCATCTCATATTCTGGCATCTTTAAAAAAGCATTACGCTTCATTGAGAATGTCTCTCAGTTAACATGCCAACATTAGTCTTCATAAACAATACTACAATATTACATTTCTCTAATAGAACGCTCCATAATAACAAGCCCACGCACTGCAAAATCATAATCCATAAAAGCCCACGTACACTGTTTGATCTCTGCCTACAGCGCTCAGCATTTCTCAAGCTTCTGCTGCCATTTTTATTTCTCTTTCTTCTGTCTCTCCGTCTGTCTTCACTGTGGACACTCACTCACTCTTCACTTCACTTCTTTACGCTCGCTTTGTAAACAGATTAGTTGATTCATACATTAAATAAGCTCTTGTTATGATGTTATTATTATTATTGTTATTACAATATATAATCTATAACCAGGGCTTATTTTGTGCCAGAACATGCTGGATTCGTAACCTCTGAAATCTGATCCGGCACTTCATTTTATTGATCCCCCTCCTCAACCGCCTCCTCCCCCGTCCGCTGTTTACTTTCTTTCACAACTCCACAACTTTTCCCTTTCCTCAGCGACACACCCACCCACTCACTATCGTCCGAGACACCCCTCCGCAATCCACCACACTAGTACCTCCCACACCCACTCTCCACTTTCGTGCACGGCACCTCTCCATTCTTAGGCGACATGCCAGATCCGTAACCCTGATCTGTTCAGGAACACTTTTGTACTTTTTAGGTACTAATATGTACCCTTAAGGTATTAATTTGGACCTTTAAGGTACTAAATTGTACCTTTTGAAAAGGTACCACCCCAGTGACAGCTCGCATACTTTTATTTCTGAGAGTGTAGCTGTGAGCAGTTTGAGCTGGACTGAGAGTTTACAAGTGTTGCGTCTCGTGAAGTAGCTTTAGATGGACACTGTGGTTTTGTGTTTGGCTTATGATTACAGTTGTTGCACGTCTGCCTCTTCCCACCTCTGAATGAGTGAGTTTTAGCTATGTGTACATTAAGGTAGCCTTCAGAAAAAACAAAACATCCTCAAAGAAACTCGGACACAGAGAAACATAAAATTCTACTGCCAGCTAGCGTTTCTGAAGTGTCATACCAGAGCAACACAAATAGCACGCAGAAGTATAAATGCGTGACGCCAATCAATCGATATATATATTTAGAAAATATATCGAATATATTTAGTATATTACACTTATATTTTTGCAAAATCAGATTTACACTAAAATTTACTAAAAACTAAGCATCTGAACAAATTTTATAACAAATTAAAAAAAAAAAAAAGTAAGACCACCACTAGCGCCACATTTGGTTTCCATTAAACACCATACGAGGACACCCTCTTTTTTGTTTATGGTTTGTGCGGAATGAACAACATTTAGTCAAACTTTTCACAATATTTGTTAAAAAAAAGTATGTCAAATAACCAGGATGTGTTGTAGTTTGCACTGCATCACACATTAAGAATCTTCAGTGTTTTTTTTCTTTATATTTAATACGTTCAGACCACTGTTTTTTAGGAAAAAAAAAATAAGTTGAATGAAATTTATTAAAAGTTTTATTAAAATTAAATTGTTATTATTCAAAATAATAATGTTTTTTATGTTTTTTTTTTGTAATTTTACATTTGGATTGCTGTAGCAAAGTAATGCGTCATGACTTCATAAGTTTATGAATGTCATTTTACATGACATTTACTGCCATACTACTGAAAGCAGCAGCAGATAGCTCACCTCAGATCTAGAAAATAAAATAAACTGTTTGAAATTGAACTTTAGAGCTGTTATTCAGAGCAAGCCAACCCATATCAGTGATTTAGCATGTATGTTTAATGTTTTATAAAGAGGTATAATATCTCTTATAATTTTATAAAGAGGTATAATATGTATTTATTAGATTATAAAACTTACCATTTTGTTGAAGTGCAGTAAGTGCACTATTCTGTGCTTCTAAATGGCTGTATTTAAATTTCTGTCATGTTGTGTCTGGTGCAAACAGACCAATTGCTTATCACTGCAAATCTTATCACTGCAAATCACATAGCGTGTTGTTAGGACACAAGGTTACAATGTAACCTGCTCACCTAATGTTTACGTTAAAATTATTTATACTATTTGCTAACTACTGTCCACCAGAGGTTGCATTTTGGACGCAGACACTTTGAGAGCCAAACAAAACCAAAAACCAAAACGAAGACAGACGTTCCGGCACATTACACACATTTTCAAAGCAGAATATCTGACTTCAGCATTGTTTTTCAGATAAACAAGAGCATGTTTCTTGAATATCTGCTAACATATTATGGTATTTTTATGCTTTGGATGAGTGAAAAATGTATATACAACACCTTTAAGGATTAAAAATAATAATTTCATGACTTTTAAAGAAGATTCTTGTCAGATTGCAGCTGATGTGAAAAAAAAAAAAAAAAAAAAAATATATATATATATATATATATATATATATATATATATATATACATATATATATATATATATATATATATATATATATATATATATATATATATATATATATATATATATATATATATATATATATATATATATATATATATATATTATTTTACAAAAGCAGATTTGCACTCAAATAGACAGAAAATTAAAGCAAAACATTTTACCACATTATATTATGTTCACATTATATTATTTAACAATTTTTTACATATTTTGTATACTATTGACATATTTTGACATATTTTGTATAATATAGCAAAATATACATTTATATATTATACAATAATTTTATTTATTAATAAATTAGTTGTTTATTTGTATTATTATTATTATTATTATTATTATTATTATTATTATTATTATTATTATTACTATTATTATTAATAATACCATAGGTAATTATATTATTATTAATTATAATTATTATTATTATTGCACAAAATTATGTGTGCATTACTTTGCACACTTTTGGATTATTGCATCATTAGTATTATGCTGTAATTATTATTATTATTAATATTATTATTAGTATTATTATTATATAATAATAATATATATAATAATAATAATAATAATAATAATAATAATAATAATAATAATAATAATAATAATTACAGCATAATACTAATGATGCAATAATCCAAAAGTGTGCAAAATAATGCACACAAAATTTTGTGCATTAATTATAATAATAATAATTAATAATAATATAATTGCCTATTGTATTATTAATAATAATAGTAATAATAATAATAATAATAATAATAATAATAATAAATAATAAAATTATTATTAAATAAAATTATTGTATAATATATAAATATATATTTTGCTATATTATACAAAATATTTATTTTACAAAAGCAGATTTGCACTCTAATAGACAGAAAATTAAACAAAATATTTGAACACATTATATTATATTACACATTTGGCATTTTTTGCTAGCTGTATTAAAAACATGGAGAAAAAATAAATAAATAAACACCTGTTGCTGATTTTAGTCATACATCAACCACCGGTGCCTCTAATATTTTTACCATTTTAACACCAGTCCCTATCGGACAAGGTCTTGGAGATCAGCGTGGCTGATTTCAGACCTTACAGACGTTACTTTACCCAGCATTTAGGCCAGAGCTTCAGCAATTCTCCATTAGCTTTGATGATTGAGGTTAGAAAACTCACGAACTCTTGTCCCAGAAAAGCAGCACTGCACATCTATAAGGGTTGAGGTAGTTATCTGAGCCAGTATGGAAGATACTGGAAGTGACAGCTTCTGCTGGTAATTGACAGGTGTGTTGTGCAGCCTGCAGCTCTTTTGAAGCTCTATATGCAGCGGCTCGGCAAAGGTGAGATACTGAAGGCCCTCCAGGGACGAGTGTGCAGCTTCAGCCAGACAGGCCCGTATAGTGGAGAGGAACGCTTCAAAAGGGCTTCACTTCAGATTTCGATCAAAGGATATTGGGTAATAATGATAATTGAATTGCAGTACATTGCTGATAGTGTATATCTACAGTTGAAGTCAGAATTATTAAACCCTCTGAATTATTAGCCCCCTTGTTTATTTTTCTCCAATTTCTGTTTAACTGAGAGAAGATTTTTTTTTTTAACACATTTCTAAACATTATAGTTTTAATAACTCATTTCTAATAACTGATTTTTTTTATCTTTGCCATGATGACAGTAAATAATATTTGACTAGATATTTTTCAAGACATTTCTATACAGCTCAAAGTGACATTTAAAGTCTTAACTAGGTTAATTAGGCAGGTTGGGGTAATTGGGCAAGTTATTGTATAACGATGGTTTGTTCTGCAGACTATCGGGAAAAAAATAGCTAAAAGGGGCAGATAATTTTGATCTTAAAATGTTTTTTTTATTATTATATATTTTTTTACTTTTATTTTAGCTGAAATAAAACAAATAAGACTTTTTCTAGAAAGAAAAATATTATCAGACATACTGTGAAAATTTCCTTGCTCTGTTAAACATAATTTGGGAAACATTTAATAAAGAAAAAAAAAAAACATTATTTTTTGTTATTGTTACCGGATGTTTCCCAGTAATGGGTTGCACCTGGAAGGGCATCCGCTGCATGAAACATATGCTGGATAAGTTGGTGGTTGGCGACCCCAAATTAATAAAGGGACTAAGTCGCAAAGAAAATGAATGTATGAATGAATAATTACATTTTAGATACCATTAGTATTCACTTTAATACATATTTTTTAAATAATGAATATATATTATATATAAAATATATTTTAAAAATCTGACAAATCTTTTATTTAAAAACCACATTACATATTTACATATAAATAAATAAATCAATACATCAATACATCAATACATCAATACATCAATACATCAATAAATAAATAAATAAATAAATAAATAAATAAATAAATAAATAATAATAATAATAATATGTGGAAGTCAGTTTCTGAAAAAACAAATAGTGATAACAACAACAACAACAACAATAATAATAAAATAATAAAAATAATATGTGAAAGTCAGTTTCTAAAAAAACTATTAGTGATAACAACAACAACAACGAGGACAATGATGATGATAATAATAATAATAATAATAATAATAATAATAATAATAATAATAATAATAATCATATTATGTAAAAGTCAGTTTCTAAAAAAATAAAACAATTATTGATAACAACAACACCAACAACAACAACAATAATAATAATAAAAACAAAAAAATACATAAATACATAAATAAATAAATAAATAAATAAATAAATAAATAAATAAATAAATAAATAATAATATTAATAATAATAATAATATAATAATAATAATAATAATAATAAACAATGAAACGCATAATATTATCATCGCTTAGATCACTACATCTTGACATAAAATTATAATTATATTTCAGATTACAAAATATTGTTTCTGTGAGTTATCTGTCTAGCTTTTGGCTCCACCAACTAGAATGGATTTTGCTCCAAACAACATAATGAACAACGGCATGTTGAACATTCAAACGAGACAACCAATCACAACTCCAACAAATACAAATGCAGAACATCTGTTTGGAAAATCTGAATAAGCCAAGAACAACCTAAAAGTGCATGTATAATGTTACATGTATTCTTTTCACAAAGTCTAAACTAAGTCACGCACGTTAATACTGGATCTGCGGCTGCCAAAACGTGCATTTTTCAAATGACAATCACATACAGCTGTGAAACTCGATCACACGTGACGCAAACTGAGCGAAAACTGCAACTCTTACCCACAGTTCTCTCCTGCATTTTTATATATATATGCTGATTTAACCACCGAATTTGATCTGCAGCCTGAAAAAATGGACTCAGGTTTGTCACGGTGGCTTGGAGAATAAGCATCCAGCCAGTCCTGCTGTCAAGCCAAGCGGAAAAAAGACCCTCGAGCGGAATTGTGCTGATCTCATCTTGACCGATGCAGTGCAAAGAGATGGACTAATGTATTCACACGTATGACTCCTTTACCAGGTGCTCCTTTTCATTATTCATAATCTGACAGATGACCGCAGTTCCTGCTATACCGGCTTTGTACTTTTAAAGCTGAAGTGTGTCATTTTTTGTAACATGAACTTTACAGAGCAATTTTTTTTTAGGCTGGTTTTTCCATCATCTGGTGACAATAAAATTAAATATATGTTTTTGTTATATGTTGTTGTTGTTTTGTGTGTCTTTCAATTTTTGTGACAAAATAAAACATAAAAAAAAATAATAAATAAATTAATTGATTAAATTAAATTAAATGTTGATGATGATTATCATTATAATAATAATAATTATTATTGTTATTTATATTATTATTATTATTATTATTATTATTATTATTATTATTATTATTATTATTTTTGTTGTTGTTGTGTGTGTCTCTATTTTTGTGACAATAAAATAAAATAAAATAAATGATGATAATGATAATGATGATATTGATGATGATGATGATGATTACTTTAATTATAATATTTTTGTGTGTGTGTGTGTGTGTGTGTGTGTGTGTGTGTGTGTGTGTGTGTGTGTGTGTGTGCATGTGTCTTTCTCTCTCTTTCTTTCTCTCTTCAGCTGCACAGGCCCCGCCCTTATTCCGCAGACTACGTGTCCTGGGATTGGCTGGAGTGACCCAGAGCGTCTTTAAAAAAGGAAAACAGGCCATGGGGTAGAGAAGCGAGATGGCTGGGATGGTGATTTTGCTTTTGGTGTGATAAAAAATTATACAGTTATTAAGCGTCTTTTTTTATTTTGTTTCCCATTTTGGTGTGTGTTTGACTTTTGACGTTTGTTGTTTATCCATCTGTCTCTATATATATATATATAAAACATTTCACAAACACAGATGAATAAAAGTGAATCAAATAGAAATATTAGTAAAAATCAATAATAATAATAATAATAATAATAATAATAATAATAATAATAAACACAATGGACATGCATTGCATAATCATCACTTAGATCACTGCACCGATTTTAAATATACCAGTATTATTATTAATAATAATTTTATTATTATTATTATTATTATTATTATTATTATTATTATTATTATTATTTTATAATGATGCTGAAAACAGTCTAACTTCATATTTATGTGAAAAAAGTTTAAGGAAGATCAATATTTATATTCATATGAATAAATAATTAAATCACCACAAAAAATGCATTCAAATGATTTAATTGATTTCAATTTTTCATTTTGTTTAATCAATTTTATGTTACTAATAATTATAATTATTTTGCTAAATCCTGGAAATAAAAAAAGAAAATTAATGACAGAAATTTTAACAATCTTAAAAAAAAATAATCTCATAAACTCATACAATAAACGTTTATTAATGTTGTACATGCCACTGCCTCTGATTGGTTCACAGAACTGCCAAACGGGTGTGGCCTGTTATCCAGCAATCCATTATAAACTCATCAACACGTCAAAGCATGTGACAGCTGTCAGCCTCTCGACAGCCTCTCCTAATCAACCCGCTGTAAACATCCTTTTAAAAACATGCTCCAAAAACAATATTGCAAATATATTTGCAAAACACCAACAAGACTCTAATTATAAGCTGTCAAAAATCAGATGAGGCTGGAGCATCGCAAAAAAACAAGCACCGTAACACACTTTCCACACCGCTCCTGTTTTCATGCCCAAAAGAAAGACACTTTAACGCTATTTTCTGTACGGTGTCTGATTCTGAAGTACCTTTCTCCTTCTCGCCCCGTTTTAGAAATCAGCATATGATTACACGCCATGCATATTTATAAGCAAGTAAGTGCTGCACTTCTGCTATTTGCATTCGAGTAAACTATTGTCGAGAGGAGAGAATTATCCCGGATATAGATATTATTATCCCCGAGCTTTTGATTAAACCAATTTTCATAACGCAGCTCATTTATCTTGCCAAACATCATTGCAGAAGCGACAATAGTCAAAGATTCGTCCTCCAGAGAAATATGCCGCTCACAGACTCCAGCTGTAATATGAAATTCAACTGCGTGTGTTCACAAACTTCTACTAATCAATGTTGGGTATAAAAACAACAAAAAAGCACATGATTTGAATTAACAGTGGTTAAACTGGATTAAGTCTAATAATGGTTTGTTAACAGTTGTGCTTTCTTTACTTTTGTTAAAGGCAGAGTTTGAATTCTGATTATGTTTGATTAAATGTGAATGCAACACTGACTTTAAAGGTGCTGTATGTGGGTTTTTGACTCTTCTAAACCATAAACATAGCACATTATGTTTGCAGATATTTAAGAAATACAGTGAACATGCTTGTTCATCTGAATAAGAAAGCTAAAGTCAGATATTCTGCTTTAAAAAATGTGCATTACGTGCAGGATTTCTTTGTTTTGGTTGTTTTAACCCACCCACTGCCACTTTAGCCAATTATATTTCAGCACCCTGGGTTGCATTGGTGGAAAACCATGTATTTAATTCATTCAGTCATGAAGGCTCGGAAAATATGTGTCCGTGTCTCCGAAATGAGACACAGATTCAGAGTTCCACATGAGGTGGTTATTTATTAGCAAATAATATAAATATTATGAACGTAAACTACACTTGTGACAATGACGAAATTTCCCCACTGGTTAATCGACATGTGACAACAGCGGTAATACTGTTATCACCGTGGGGATGGGGGTTTCCTCTTTTCCTTTTTTTTCTGCTTTTAAATAGCTTATAAATGCGTGCGTATAATACTTTCACTTTTAGTTTTGCGGAAATGGCCAACATGAGCTGCATAAGGGCAGTATACACAATACACATCATACATTGGCAAGATAACAAGTGCTGGACTCCAAGGGACCAGTTTTATTTGTTTTGTTGTTTGCGTTATTTTGTTATTATTTTAAAAATACCTTTTATTTGTAAAATCTGATGCATGATAAATGAAATATGAGGCAGTGTTGTTATGTTCAGATTTTATAGTGCATGCTCTTGTCTTAAGTACATTATTTAGAATATATTTTCCATTTAATTAAAAGCAATATTTAATAAAAAAACGAATACTTAAAAAAAACAAAAAAACAAATGTGGGGACAGTGTCTTGGTGGAAAAGTAATATCACTGGTGTTGCGTCTTAAAACCGGTTACACCGTCAACACCGTCTATCGTGGCAAGTCTAACATAAACAATAAGTGAGCAGGTTACAATGTAACATGTGTCCTAATAACACATTATGTGACAAGAAATCAGCTAATCTGCTTTAAAAATGTGCATTTCGTGTCAGAACGTTCGTTTTTGTTCTGGTCTCTTTAACCAGCCCACTGCCAATTAAATCAATTATATTTCAGCACTGCAGCCAGAATACCCCTTTGCATTGTGTGAGTCTCTGAGCTCTGCATTAAGACTTATATGCTGTAACGTACTTCTACACCATAGGGTATTCATCTTTAAGTTAGACGAAGCATAAAGCACAAGTGACTTACATGTAAATCAATGCAAAAACGTGAATAGACATCCTGTGGCATGACTTGCACGAATGAGATTGCACAAAAGATACGATTCACGGGAATAAAGAGGCGCTAGTTGAGCATTTTGCATGTTTGAAACAGCTAACGCACGGATTGCTCGAGTTCTGAACTTCACTGAACATTCGTGCCGCGTTAACCAATCAGGAGCTTTCTCTTATAGGGGTGTGTTTATGACATAATGCCTGTTGTTGGTGTCCGTAGGGGAAATCCTCTAGCCGACTGAGTCCCTGGGCTCAGCCCCTGGTCTGGGCTCAGTCTGAAGGACCGCTAAAAGCTTCCATCATCCAGGTACAATTTCTGGAGGTGCTGATGAACTCAAACCTAGATGCATCGCTAAAAAGAGCTAATGGACCCGGACACGGTGCCAAACAAATATACTCTGTTTTTCAGCCCTCCAAAAGCACATAAACACAGCTGTTCTGTCAATAAAATCCATGTTTATGTAGGGAATATGTAATATCTCTTCCTTTCCTCCGGGGGGAGCTGTGTGTTGTGTTAGGGAGATGGGCTGCAGTTTGGCCTCAGTTGTGTTTCCCTGTGGGAAAGGTAAGGAGCATTGATTCAGCTCTACACATAATCTGTTTAATTTCGTCAATAATATTTGCCATCCATGTTATTTTATGAGATATGTTATAGTTTAGGCATTAATTAATGTGTAGATGTCCTTATTTTTGATAGATTGACTTATATTTCTGATATTTCTGATATTTTAGTTGTTTCCATGCGGCATAGCATATTTTATGTTGTTTTAGGTTTGATAATACATGTTATTTGGTTGGTTCTTTATATCCTGAATATATTTAACATTTATATTGCCTGTCATATGTTCTAGTTTATCTTTTCAGTGTTTAAGTTAGTTTGTGAACAGCCAGCTTACTAGTTATGTAGCTGCAGCATTTACATCATTTATTTTTGATCATTTGCACACTTTGTAATTATTTTGTGATGTACTGAGTTGTGTTTCCCTGTGGGAAAGATGTTGCAGTGCCATTTCTGCTTTACAAGTGACAAAATGAAGAGAGGAGTCCATTAATGGGAAAGCTGCTCTGTTTGGCTCAACCACGGTCTTGGTGTCCTTCCTGTTCATTCCATCACACATACACAACGCAGAGACATTTTGGGGAAGCACACCAACGAAGAGGGTTACATTTATATATCCATTTAGCAAGCTCAGAGACTCATGTTCACAACAGAATGTAACTTTATGATTTACCTTATTAACATAAGTAACGGGTATGAAGTGGTGGAAAGAGTACTGAAAAATCAAACTCAAGTAAATGTACCGTACCCAAAAAAGCTGTGCAAGTAGACTAAAAGTATCTGTTGTAAATATTACTCAAAGTATGAGTAAAACATTTCAAAAGTGCTCAAGAGTAGTGTGTAGTGAGCATTATGCTGTAAAGAGCTGATGCATTTACATGTAATTTGGATGTGTGTAAACGTATCATTCTGTAGCGCATCTAGTTATTGCCCAGCAGTCACACAGCGTCATAAGATGTTAATAATTCAATGTCTGAGGACGTTATTTTGACTTCCAATAACACCATCAAATGACGTTGACATTTGGTTGATTTTAGGTTGTTGGAAAGTGACCAAAATCCAATGTTGAGCCAATATCTTAAACAAACGACATATTGACGTCAAATACTGACATTTATTCATCAGGTACGGCAAACAAAAATCCAACGTCTAAAAGACGTCATAGTTGTAACGTCCACTCAACGTCAAACTGTAACATCATTAAACGTTGATATTTGCTTGGTTTTAGGTTGGACTTTGAACATTGACATAGACCTGATGTTGGGTTCTGATGTCAACCTGATTTTCATTTCCAAACAAAATGCAACGCCCCCATAATTTTGGGGTACAACGTCTACTGACATCATGTTGACTTCCTGTGCCTGTTTAGGGCCATTTTAGTCATCATACAGTAAACATCCTTCATCTTCTCATCATGATATGCATCTAAACAGTCTCTGGGTCAATGCGTGTAAAGATTATGATCATCTTTTTGGGCACTTTAAATGCTTCCAAACAGTTTCCTGCAATTATAAATCGCCCATGTCTTTGGGTAGTTCATAATGATGTGATTTACCTTCTATGTGCTATTTGATTAGACAGGATTCACAGGACTGATTTGTCTAATCCTTATAGACAGGAAAAAGTAAAATAGTGACAGCAGGTTGAAGGAAAGTAGTTGAGTAATAGTACCGATACAGCACTAAAAATCTACTTAAGGGAGAGTAAAAGTACACATTTTAAAAACTACTTAGTAAATTACAATTCCTGAGAAAAACGACTCAACTACAGTAATTTGAGTATTTGTAATCAGTTACTTTACAACACTGCGGGTATGACAGTTCAGTTCAATTAATTAACTTTCTCAATACAGTATACAAAAAAAAAAACAACAACAACAATATATTAATAATTAATATTGGATTTCTTCCCCTTAAACCTGATTTCTTGCCAACATTACTTTTTCAGTATTCTACACAGACTTCAAGGAACAGCCAGTGGATATCATAAAAGCAGCAGAGAGGCTGCCATTGACATGTTTTAGTTTGACAGTGATGTATAGTACATTACTACAGTCTTTCATAATGTACAGAGAGCCCTGAATATACCAATATGTCTGAAAATGTGAAGAAGGCTGGGAAATATAATGTGTGAAAGTGTTTTTTTCAGACCTCGGGACAGCTAGACAGGTGGATTTATATATGTGACAGCAGCATTTCAAAGAAACATCAGACGGGGAATATAGACATAACTGTATATCTATATGTGTGTGTGTGTGCTATTCAGTGTGTTGATGATGCTCTGATGTCTGTGTCTCTAAAAGGGGTGACAGCCATGCGTCTGTGTGTGTGTGTGTGTAGTCATTAGGTGTAATTGGTATGAAAGGGTCTGCATTTCAGCATCTTTCTGCAATGCCAATGTCATCCCCTAGCAACCACTGTACATCACTTCCTAATCAGGACATCACAAAGAGGCAACTCTTTATTGTGCAATGTGAAAAAAAAACAAAAACTCATACATTTTGCATTTGATAATTCAGCTACACTTATAATGTTTCTTTATTGCAAAATCAGCATATTAGAATGATTTATGACATATTTGAAATATATTTAACCCTTTTACTGTATTTTATCAAATAAACGCAGCCTGGCAGCTGTAATAATAATAAAACATTATACAAAATAAGCGAACAAGTGAATTTTAAATTCAAATAAATAAACAGCAAAAAGAGAAATAATCTTAATTTAATGATATACACGTAAAGAGCAAATGCATCAAAAATAAAATCAAATTTTGAGTTAAATTATTTGTTAATCTGATAATGTTTTTTAATTGCCAAATCAGCATATTAGAATGATTTAAAAAGGGTCATGTGATATTAAACAACAAATGATGTCGCAAAATCTGATTTGTCAACACAGGAATACTTTCCTTGAAAAGTTTCATTATTTTATAATCACTTGCCTAATTAATCTAACAAAATTAATTACATTTTTTTTTATAAAACTGAATAATATATTATTGAAATAAATAAAATAAAAAAAAATATTTCAATAAAATTTAATACAATAAAATAACATTTTATTTAATGCAGTAAAATTGCATGTTAAGCTGACGACTAGTACCCTGAAAAATAACTAGTCACATGGGAAATAGATTTTTTGAAAATTACAATTTCAAAAGAGAGCTAAAGATTGTCTATGATAAAACTCTGTGTGCTATGTTTTTACAATTGAAAATAGATTTAACCATTTTACTGTATTTTTATTAAATAAACGCAGTCATGCAGCTGCATACACCTCACTGAACTAAATATAATAGTAACATATAAAAAAACCTGCAGGATATATAAACATAAATAATAAATACAAATAAATAAACAAACAAAAATATGTTTGATATACAAGTAAAAAGCAAGTGCATCAAAAGTAGAATACTAAATTCTCAAATCACTCTGAATCTAATTTTGAGTTATCATACTTAACCGATATTCATCTTTCTTTAATACAGTGATTGTTTATTTATTTATTTATTTATTTATTCATTTATTTATTTTTTTTATGTTGCTCCCTGCAACTCATAACATCACTGGAACTATAATAGGGTTTCTGCAAGTTTCAAGTCAAATGTAACACTTTTTAAAGACTATTATGAATGAAATTACATACTAACAATAAGGCTCAAAGCTAATAATTGTTTCACTGTTAAAACATAAAAAAAAACATTGAAAAAAAATATTCTAAGTAAAATAATAAAACATACTGGTAAATAGAGTTTACAAATAAGCTTGTGTTAAAGGTTTTATTGAGATGTATTGCTGTTGATTGCTGTTGATTGAATAGGTCTTTGCCCGATTGGGTAACTTTACACGGACATACTGTAGAAAAATTTAGACCAACTGTATTTAAAAAATATTTAAGAACTGCAACACAATATTTTACCAAATATAAGACTTTTTAAGGTCCCAATATTTAGTTTTTTAAATGTAAGAGCTTTAGGGTGCTTTCACTCCTACACTTTTGTTTCGGAACCTGTCTCGTTTGCCCAGTTGGCTCGGTTTGTTTGGCATATGTAAAACCACCAATCGCGATCGGATCCACGGCAAATCAATCGCTCCGAGATCGCTTGAATAAGGTGGTCTCGGCTCGATTGAAACGAACTCTGGAGCGCATGGATTGCAGTGAGAAAGGAAACGATCCGAGTGCAGTTATATCACTGTGTTTTATGGATATGTAATAGGCATATGGCTATATGAAGAGAGAATTAAGAGTTGGGCAGGAAGTTTCGTGAGTCTCCAGATGTCCGCAAACGAGTAAAAATCTCCCAGTAATCTCGCGTCTTCCTCTCGGTCCTCAAATAGGCTACGTCGTGCACCCTTCTCTCCCCTTCCCACCGCATCTCTTCTCACTCTTCAGACACATCGTGCGCACCTTGTCAAACACCACCAAACCACCACCTCTCCTGACAGCTGATCGGGACTCTGCAAAATAAACCCTGACACTCTGACCTATGTGAGGAGAGTTTACTCACACATGACTTGTTTTAGCTCTTTTCGTCCGATTAGAAACTTTGCAGTGTGAAAGCGAACCGCTCCAAGAGCAAAGAGCAACAATATAACATTTGTAATCTCTGTTTTGGAACAACTGAATCGATTCACAGGTGTGAAAGCACCCTTAAAGACTTTTTGGGATCCAGTGGACACCCTGTATAAAGTAGTAACCAATCAAACTGTAATTTTAGTGGGTTTACAGAGATTACGACCATTCACTTCGCTCTGATTTTGAGGCATGAATCATGCTTTCTAATGCTCAGTGGCTTTGGATAAAAGGAAAATTCATAAATGTAAACTGTCATAGTTAAGAGTCTGAAGTTCTTTCAGCGCAGCTTATTAAACAGAAATACTGTTCCAGAGCCAACAAATAACAGCTGACAGCTTCACAGCCACCATTTAAACAAGTCAAAGAGTCAATTCACAACGAAGCAGACGACTGAATCACCTTTTCTCTTCCATTTGACCCAATTGCAGTCGTGCGTTAAAGTGTTCAAACGAAACTCGAAATGTGAAAAACATCCATAAACCTCTAGGAAGAAATGAGACAAGAGAGCAGTTTTCTCTCAAGTGCAACACACACACAAACACACGCTCTTACCTTCTCATAGTAGCGCAGCTCATAATCGAGAATAATGCCATTGGGCTGCTCAGGCTGTGGCCATGATAACGTGATGCTCTTCATGGTAGAGCTGACCTGATGCATTATGGGAACAATAGACGGAGCTGCAAAAGAGAGAAAAAGCAAGTGAGGAAAAATCATTTCAAACAGCCGTCATCCCTGCTGCGTGTACTTAGCTAGTGAATTGATCTGCCACTTTCAGAAATGAAGCACTCACACACACTTTGGTTTTGGTGTTTTATAAGGACTCTCCATTGATACAATGTGGTTTTTACAGTAAAAACTGCTTATTACATCGTTCTATCCAAACCTACACCTATACTCGACTCTCACAATAAACCTGTGGCAAACTGTGAATGTCAAAAGACCCCGTTAAATATGATTATTAATCATATTTTGAGCAAATTACAAAATCACACTCTACAAAATAACTCAAGAGGTCTGTTACCACTACATAGTTTAATGCATTATTGTAGCTTAAAAAAAAAATCTAAAATGCTGATTAGATTAAAACTTAAGTTTTCAAAACGGGAAAATATTGATAATTACATCAATTTGAAAATGCGGCTAATTTAAAAGTAATTAAATCTGTCAGTTACTTTAAAACAATATTTAACTTGTAGCAACTCAAAGAAATTGGGCTGATAACTCAATTTTTCCACACTAATGGAGTTGTTTTGTATTCTAAAGTCCACACAGACAGACAGACAGGCAGACAGACAGACAGGCAGACAGGCAGACAGATAGATAAATAATAATAAATTTAATACAAAAATTAAAAAAAATAAAAATAAAATAAATAAATAGATAAATAAATAAATATATAAATGAATGAATGAATAAATAAATAAATTAATAAATAAATAAATAAATAAATAATAAACACAACAGAAAAACCATGTTCGCAGATGAAGCAGACACCCTTATATAGCTCCTCAGCACACAGGTTTGTCAGTCACTGTTTGTCAGTCTGTCTGTCTCTGCGCAGCATCCAGACCTCCATCTGATGCTTTTAAAACAGTGACTCAAGCAAAGTGTCCCCTGCTCTGAACCACGGCCTTTGAGTCCCTCGCTCTCGCTCTCTCTTCATGCTCTGATGCCCGTCTGCGCTGCACATTAGCAATTACTGGCACTCACACACACACAAACACACTCACACACTGGCAAACACACACGCAGCTGCGGCGAGGCTAAGAGTCGAAATTGCTTTTCTGCAGTTTTGTATCTCCATGTTGGGAGAAGAGCCACCTTCTAAACACACACACATACATACAAACACACACATACACACACTGGGTTATTTACCATTCCACACTTTGTGTAGCAAAACTCAGAGACCGGCCTCAGTGTGTGAGAGAGAACTTTGTGATCAATTTTTTATTTTCTTATCTAATGCACAGCAGAGGCTCCAGTCCCCTTCCTTCCCACACACACACACACACACACACACACCCACACACACACACGCACGCATGTACATATGCTATAATAATATTATATAATCTATCCATCCTGCCATCCATCTATCAATCTGTCTATCCATCTGTCTATCCATCTGTCTATCCATCTGTCTATCTATCTATCTATCTATCTATCTATCTATCTATCTATCTATCTATCTATCTATCTATCTATCTATCTATCTATCTATCTATCTATCTATCTATCTATCTATCCATCCATCCATCCATCCATCCATCCATCCATCCATCCATCCATCCATTTTCAGAGAACTGCAATTTAAGAGCCTAATACTGTCAAAAATAAAACCGAAACAAAACAGAAGAGTCTGGATTAACATTATATGTGTAAGAAACTGTTACCCTACACATCAGCAGTTTGAGGACAGAACCATACAGTACCTGCCAACACTTTTTTTTCCCGAGAGTCTCATCTCCCACCACCCTCCCGTTTTGTTATTTCTCCCACAAAACTCCCTTATTTCCACCCACCGTCTCCACTGGTTCTTATCTTTTTGGTACAGTCTCCAACACACATCCTCCCCGCTTCTTAACTTTAGTTACGAAGACAAACAAGAATGGTCTCCAAGAACTTCTGAGACAAATGTTAGCAGGTATGGACAAAACCCTGACAAATGTCTTGGAAAACAGCATCCGAACAGTATCTTTAGCTGTAATAACCATAGTATAAGAAAATAATTGATTCTTATCCCTTTAATTATTAGAAAATAATAATGCACATTAGGGCTGGGCAATTTATTCGAGGCAATTGACGTGTACATTTTGTCAGTAAAGCCAGTTCTAGCAAATTTCCAGCACTTAGTTTTAGACGGAGCAACGTTTATTACACAGAGTTGTAGTTCACTGGTAAGCTATGCAAAAGAAAACAAAAAAACTGTTTTAATTCTAATTTGGTTTAATTGGTCGATAATGACATTGAGATAATTGTTCTGCGATAATGACAGCTCTTTGTATCACTTCTAGTAAAAGCTGCACATGAAATAACAACATACAATAATGTTCTTTTACTCCAAACTCAACTCATAACTACAGTCCAGTGTATGAAATAGATCCTTCTGTTAGATCATTCTATAACACAGTGTTTATCATTCAAGCTGAATCACACAGAAGTACGTTTACATGGACACAAAAAAAAAAAAAAAGATTTTAAAATGATTAAGACAATACTCTGATTAAGAGTCTACCATGCAAACAGCAATTTTTGACCTTAATTCGACTAAAGTCATAATCGAACGAAACAGAAATCGATGTATGCTGATTTTAGTCGCATTATTGTGCAGTACTGACATGTAAACACTGCAAACAAGCTAGTACCGTCGTGTAGGATTTTCATCGCATTTTGCGACAGGATAGTATAAACACACACGGCTGTTTGACACTATTCTCTGCACCTATCGAGTGAGTGAAGGACCACAGATGCCTGCATCACGAAATGCAGAGGTTTTTTTTTTTCCCCATATGGCATGTGGTATCAAATTCCATTTAAACAACACTCTTCCAGCAGTTCCACTTGTCACAGGGGGCATGCATAAAATGTTCCTGAATAAAAACGTGAAAGTGCTAAACTGCAGTTAAAGTCGACAAATTTAAAATTAAACATACAAAAATTAGCTGAAACTCCAGAGGAAATGTGGATGATTAAATAATTAATCGAAATATGAGCAATAACATCTAAAACAGGATTATGAAAGCAACATTCAAAAAGCAACTCTTGTAAACACGTTTATCATATTATTGTCTGATTCAAATTAGGGCAAATAATTCGATTACTAACGTCTATGTAAGCGTAATCCATGAAAGCTGTTAAATCTTTTGTTCATTCAGCAACCGCTATTTTCTCAGGTGATTTCCTGGGTTTGTTTGTGTGTATTTAAAGGGGTTCTTTGATTTCCATGAGAGCGCCCTCTAGAATTCAGGGGAGAATTACAACAAATAACATTGCTTCCTTGATAAAATGTTCACAACAATCGCAGCTTTGCTCAATCACTTTTGCAATTAAAGTTTAATTAATCATCCAGTCTTAATGCACACCCACCAACAATACACTGTATGTGTTGGAAAACCTGGAAAATGAGTAAACGTCTGCTCTTATACTTCTCAAATTCTGAATATTTTTCACTCGGCTCAGACAGAATGTGTGTGTGTGTGTGTGCTGGAGGTTTTCCTGCGGTTTCCTCCTCACAGCTGGCAGGAATCTACCATCCTGACAGAGATTTGTGACTGTTCTCTTCTCATCACACTCTTCTCTCTCTCTTCCTCTGGTCCTCAACAGGACGAACTGCTTCAACATTAATCACAGTCACACTGCCTGCCAAACACACACAACCAGAGACAAAGCGAGAGAGACAAGAGAGTAGAGCAATGCTGAACAATGCTTTCTTGACCCACGTGAGGGCTGCAACTCTCTGCTCTTACACTGGGGGATAGATATTAAAAAAACTCAGCATACAGGGCTTGACTTGCACTTATTTTTTTTTTAAAAAACAAAAGTTAATTGTTACTATTGATAACTATCAAATGCAAGTCTAAAGATATAAACTCTTATGCAGGATTTTAAACAATATTTACAATTCTTGTCTCAAATCTATCTATCTATCTATCTATCTATCTATCTATCTATCTATCTATCTATCTATCTATCTATCTATCTATCTATCTATCTATCTATCTATCTATCTATCTATCTATCTATCTGTCTGTCTGTCTGTCTGTCTGTCTGTCTGTCTGTCTGTCTGTCTGTCTGTCTGTCTGTCTGTCTGTCTGTCTGTCTGTCTGTCTGTCTGTCTGTCTGTCTGTCTGTCTGTCTGTCTGTCTGTCTGTCTATCTATAGTGCATCCGGGAAGTATTCATAGCACTTTATTTTTTCCACTTTTTATGTTACAGTCTTATTCCAAAATGGAATAACTTAATTTATTTCCTCAAAATTCTACAAACAAAACCCTATAACGACAATGTGAAAAAGATTTTTTGAAATTGTTGCAAATTTATATGTATATTAAAAAAAATAAATAAAATAAATCACATGTACAGAAGTATTCACAGCCTAAATTGAGCTCAGGTACATTCAGTTTCCACTGATCATTCTTAAAATGTTTCAACAGCTTAATTGTTCACTGGTGGTAAATTCAGTTGACTGGGCATGATTTGAAAAGGCATACACCTTTCTATATAAGGTCCCAGGGTTGACAATGCATGTCAAACCACATACCAAGAATGAAGACAAAGAAACTGTCTGTAGACCACCGAGACAGGATTGTCTTGAGGTACAGGGCTGGGGTAATTACAAAAAAAATTCTGCTGCTCTGAAAGTTCCAATGAGCACAGTGGCCTCCATCATCCGTAAGTGGAAGATGTTTGAAACCTCCAGGACTCTTCCAAGAGCTAGCCGGCCATCTAAGCTGAGTGATCAGGGGAAAAGGGCCTTAGTCAGGGAGGTGTTCAATAACCCCATGGTCACTGTGTCCGAGCTTCAGCGTTCTTCTGTGAAGAGAGGAGAACCTTACAGAAGGACAACCATCGGTGCAGCAATCAGGCCTGTATAGTAGAGTGGCCAGACTGAAGCCACTCCCCACCTGGAATTTGCCAAAAGGCATCTGAAGGACTCTCAGACCATAAGAAACAATATTCTCTGATCTGATGAGACTAAAAGAACTCTTTGGAGTGAATGTCAGATGTTATGTTTTGAAAAAACCAGTCACCGCTCATCAGCAGGCTAATACCATCCCTACAGTGAAGCATGGTGGTGGCAGCATCATGGTGTGGAGTTGTTTTTCAGCAGCAGGAACTGGAAGACTAATAAGGATAGAGGGAAAGATGAATGCAGCAATGTACAGAGACATCCTGAATAAAACCTGCTTCAGAGTGCTCAAACCTCAGACTGTGACGGTTCATCTTCCAGCAGGACAATGACCCCAAGCACACCACCAACATATCAATGGAGTGGCTTCACAACAACTCGGTAAGTGTCCTTGCGTGGCCCAGCCAGAGCTCAGACTTAAATCCTATTGAACATCTCTGGAGATATCTGATTCTTTTTTTTTCTTTCCAGACACGTCAAAGTTCTTTTCCATTCTTTGCTAACTGGAGTAATGGGTGTAATTATGAAGTAAAAAGTGGGCCTTCAGTCTATAAAGCTTCTGCACTTTCCTCTGACCGTAAACACACACACACAAACACAGCCTGCATGAGCATCTTGAAGAGATTGATAGGGTGTGACTGTCATTCAGACACTGATAGTATGTACTAGACCCATAAAACCCGCCTGACTGACAGCTGAATACAACTCATCCACGCTATTGTGTCTTACTCCCTTCGTCTCTCTCACTCTCTCTCCCTCCTCAACACACTCATTATTATCTCCACTTCAAACTCCTTGCCCTCTGCCAACTCAATATCACATTCAACAAACACAAACCTAATAATATTAACCCCAAAAAAACATCATGTCAGCGAATCCCTCTCTGTTTGGTGACAATGTTTACAGCATGTCTACTACAGTCAGTTGATGCAAATCCAATATAGAGGATCTGTTTCTGTTTATAGATGCAGTGCCTTTGCTATTGAATGAAGCCAGTCTTTCAGCAATTACAGCACCGTATAAACTTTCCTAAATTCATTTAAGCCGTGCTTGATGGAGAGATGCATTGATCTGGTGTGCGATTAAGAGCGATTGTCTGTCGTTCGTATGGATGTGTTCAAAGCTCTTCTTGTCCTCCAGCTGCTTTATGCTGGGTTCTTCTGCTTCAGTTTATTGTAGTGGCTCATGGGAACAGTGTTTGCTGGTAATTGGTTTTGTAACCACTGGTCTATGCGCTCGGGTCTCACTGGATTGTGGTTTGTGCTTTGAAGGAGGAAGACAGAGAGAGTGAGCTTATGGAATAATAGTGCGGGAATACTAGAGCCTGCAATATTGTTAGAGTACAAACAATCAAGGGGTAGATAAATAAATGTACCTTTTTATTTCTTTATATACAATCATTTGGCTATATTATTATATTAAGTGTTGATGTATAAAAAGCATTACTTTTGACTGATATGTGTGGTTCTACGAATACATATTTGCTTTAGTTTTCACAAACTTACAAAACTAACTTTATTAAACTTACAAAACTAACTGTTTGATAGGGGAAATGACTTTGGAATGAATCCTTATGATTACTGAAACTGTGTCATCAAGGTTTTGATCATATTGCGTTCAACAGTATCAGAGGCATTGTTTTCAATCTGATTCATGGAATGTTTACTAATTTTCTTATCATCAAATGACTTTTTATTCTGTTGCACACAATGACAACTCTGTATGAACTGTAAATTGCTTATATGTGTATTTGTAATGTTATTTTTTACACAATAACTCTTGAAATGTATTAACATTTATTTATTGAGAAAACCAATCAAGTGGATGTACATATACAAAAGACCATAAATATTTATTAAATACATAAATAAATAAATATGTTTATATTTAAACAATGCTCATATATATATATATATATATATATATATATATATATATATATATATATATATATATATATATATATATATATATATACATATATATATATATACATATATATATATATACATATATATATATATATAAATATATATATATATATATATATATATATATATATATATATATATATATATACATACAGTTACATGCTGTATGCTACATGCTCCGCCACAAGAGACTGCAGACTGAAAGAAAACTGAAAGAAAAGAAGGAAAGGTCAAAAGGTTTTACAAATAAAATAACATCAAACTCCTTACTATCCCAATTTATATACACTATTTACAAAACGGGCAACCACAGTTAAAGACAATCCAAAAATCAATGTCAGCAGACAAAAAGGTCTAACAAGTTAGTGGAACAAAGTATCATAAGCAAAGCAAACACAAAACAAACAGTACTCACAAATCTCTAGTTACACTAAACAAACAGTACTCACAAATCTATAGTTGCACAAAACAAACAGTACTCAGAAATCTCTAGTTTTCTAGTCACAACTTTAACATTCAAAAACGTTCGAGGTTACAGAAGTAACCCTTCGTTCCCCGAGGAGGGGAACGGAAGTGCCATGAATGGGAGGATTCGGATCAGAAGCCGCTTATCTGGAGAGTATTGAACGGGCCAATGAATGAAATTAATTGGCAGCGTAAGCTTGCGCAGGTGTGCGACATCTGCAATCATCTCAGCATATAAGCACACCTGAAGCCAGCAGACGCCATCCTTTTAAGCTGAAGAGACTTTCAAACAGCTAAGGGACAGTCATTATGGCGACGGAATATGGCACTTCCGTTCCCCTCCTCGGGGAACGAAGGGTTACTTCTGTAACCTCGAACGTTCCCCTTCGGTTGGGGAACTTCAGTGCCATGAATGGGAGAATATGGAAAGCGCCATAATGACTGCACCTTACCAACACCCCCGATGAGGAGATAGTCAAGCAAGCGTGACGCACCCACATCATGGGGGGCGCGGTCCTCCAACGTGTCCCTGGCCCTAATTTATCCTACTTCAACAGAAGTTTTACGGATTTAGATATATTTTTTGGGAAGTCGTGAGCATCTAGATAATTCTAGGAAATACGACAGTACGTTGGGAAGCGTGCAATCCCGATAGGGAGGACGCTGCGGAGGCCATCCGTTACCCAAGGGGGGGATAGATGGCAGAATTTACCTATGGACTAGCCCTAAAAAGGGGGAGTACGCATAGCAAAGAGTGGTTAGCGGAGAGGGAAGACACGGGTCCGCCCAGGGGGGGACTTAACCGTGGCGGAATAAGCATATGGGATCGCCTAGTGGGGATCACGCATAGCAGGCACCTATACCCAAAACGCGGGCTGACCAGCGGGCAGACCTACAACGTAGTGGGCCAGCAAGTGACTCCTCCGCTGAGTCAGTGCTGGGGGCCACGGAGGAATCTGCAGGGCTCACCTGACGGGGAACTTTACTGACAGATAAAAAAGGCGCACGTACCTCCGTGTTAGGGAGAATGGCGCAGCAAGCGTGTTTCAACACCCTACCGAGTTGTCTCCTCAATCACCAAAGGGTTACCTAATACCCTTGAGGAAACCGGCTCCACTCGCAGATTGTAAAACCTTGCAAATGTGTTGGGTGTCGCCCAGCCCGCAGCTCTACAGATGTCTGTTAGAGAGGCGCCGCGTGCATGCGCCCAAGAGGATGCAACGCTCCGAGTGGAGTGTGCACGTACTCCCGGGGGACACGGCTGACCTCGACTCGAATAAGCGAGTGAAATGGCATCCACAATCCAGTGGGATAATCTTTGTTTCGATACGGCACTTCCCTGCTGCCGACCGCCATAACAGACAAAGAGCTGCTCAGATGATCTAAAATTCTGAGTACGGTCCACATAAATGCGCAGAGCGCGAACTGGACAAAGTAAAGAAAGGGCTGGGTCTGCCTCCTCCGGGGGCAGCGCTTGCAGGTTCACTACCTGATCTCTAAAGGGGGTGGTAGGAACCTTGGGCACATAACCGGGGCGGGGTCTCAGGATAACGTGAGAGTAATCCGGCCCGAATTCCAGGCACGAGTCACTGACCGAAAATGCCTCCAGGTCCCCGACCCTCTTGATGGAGGCCAACGCAACCAGCAGAGCTGTCTTCAGGGACAGAAATCTTAGAGATACTGATTCGAGTGGCTCAAAGGGATCGGATCGCAGACTCGTGAGAACGAGGGCGAGATCCCAAGAGGGCATGAGAGGGGGGCGAGATGGATTAATTCGCCTAGCACCCCTAAGGAACTGGATGACCAGGTTATGCTTTCCCACGGTGCCGCCAGCTACCGCGCTATGATAAGCGGAGATGGCGGCCACGTAAACCTTGAGAGTGGAGGGCGACAGCCTGCTGTCCAACTTCTCTTGAAGGAAAGAGAGCACAACACTAATCTGGCAATTTCGGGGGTCTTCTCTGCGAGAGACGCACCATTCAGTGAATAGACTCCACTTCAGGGCGTAGGCGCGCCTCGTGGAGGGGGCTCTAGCCTGAGTGATGGTATTAACCACCGCAGTCGGTAGGTTACCTAAGTCTTCCTCGCGTCTAGGGACCACACGTGGAGGTTCCAAAGATCGGGGCGAGGGTGCCAGATGGTGCCCTGTCCCTGAGAGAGTAGGTCCCAAAGGGATCCGCCAGGGGAGGGCCGTCGCGAGGAGTGAGAGCTCTGATATCCAGGTCCGGTTGGGCCAAAGGGGCGCAACTAGCAGAACCTGTTCCTCGTCCTCCCTGACCTTGCACAGAAACTGCGCGAGCAGGCTCACTGGGGGAAACGCATACTTGCGCATGCCCCGAGGCCAGCTGTGGGCCAGTGCATCCGTGCCGAGAGAGCCCTCGGTCAGGGAAAAAAACAACTGGCAGTGAGCGTTCTCGGGGGAAGCAAACAGATCGATCTGGGCCTCCCCGAATCGCGCCCATATCAGCTGAACAGACTCGGGGTGGAGTCTCCATTCTCCAGGGCGTAACAGCTGTCGTGAGAGCGCATCGGCTGCACGATTGAGCGTGCCTGGGACGTGAATGGCGCGCAGCGATTTCAGCCGCGGGTGACTCCAGAGGAGCAGACGGCGGGCGAGCTGAGACATGCGGCGAGAGCGCATACCCCCCATGCGGTTGATATACGCCGCCGCCGCCGTACTGTCCGTCCTGACCAGCACGTGTTGCCGCTCCAGCACCGGTAAAAAGCGGTGGAGAGCGAGGAACACTGCCAACAGCTCTAGGCGATTGATGTGCCAATGCAGCTGGGCACCCTTCCAGAGGCCCGCAGCCGCATGCCCGCGACACACGGCCCCCCAACCCGTGTTGGAAGCGTCTGTTGAAACAACAACATGGCTGGACGCCTGTCCTAGAGGCACACCGGCCTGTAGGAACGAGGGGTCATTCCAAGGGCTGAGGGCGCGGCGACACAGCGCAGTAACCGAGACCCGGTGTGTGCCCGCGTGCCATGCGCGTCTGGGGACCCGATCGTGAAGCCAGTGCTGAAGTGGTCTCATATGGAGCAACCCGAGCGGCGTGACGGCGGCTGCGGATGCCATATGCCCCAGGAGCCTCTGAAAGAACTTCAGTGGGACCACTAGTTTGCTGTCGAGCTCCCTCAGACAGTTCAGCAACAGGCGAGCGCGTTCCTCGGAGAGGTGCGCTACCATGGTGATCGAGTCCAGCTCCATCCCGAGAAAAGAAATTCTCTGCACGGGGGCGAGTTTGCTCTTTTCTCGGTTGACCTGAAGCCCCAGTAGGCGGAGATGCCGAAGCACCTCGTCCCTGTGCATAATCAATTGCTCCCGCGAGTGGGCTAAAATCAGCCAGTCGTCGAGATAATTGAGTATGCGAATGCCCGCGAGCCGAAGGGGCGCTAGGGCACCCTCCGCGAGTTTGGTGAAGACCCGCGGAGACAGAGAGAGCCCGAAGGGGAGGACCTTGTACTGCCACGCTCGACCCTCGAACGCAAACCGCAGAAATTGGCGGTGGCGTGGAAGAATGGAGACATGGAAATACGCGTCCTTCAGGTCTATGGCTGCAAACCAATCCCGAGGACGAACGCATTGGAGAATGCGCCTCTGCGTGAGCATTCTGAACGGCAGCTTGTGCAGACAGCGGTTCAAAACGCGCAGATCTAGGATTGGCCGTGACCCACCGCTCTTTTTGGGTACGATGAAGTATGGGCTGTAAAACCCACTCTCCATCTCGGCTGGAGGAACCGGCTCGATTGCACCCTTCGCCAGGAGGGCAGCAATCTCCTCTCGCAAGACAGGGGCGGACAGGGGGTTGACCCTGGAGAAATACACGCCCGTAAACTTGGGGGGCCGTTTCGCGAACTGAATCGCGTAACCGAGTCTGATTGTGCGTATGAGCCACCGCGAGGGGCTGGCCCGCGCTAACCAGGCAGGCAGAGCCCTCGCTAATGGAGTCATCGCTACAATCGCTGACGTACCAGCGGTGGGGCAGCGCGGAGTGGGTGTGCTGATCCGGGAAGCACGAGGGTCCCGCGGAAAAGCTGGAGGAGAGCGATTCGCTCTGGCTCCGCACCCTGACTCCGGAGAGGGGGCTGGAGGGCTGAGGGAAGGGAGACCGTCCCCCCAGCGCTCGTGAGCCACTGGCGAAGCACGTAGAGTCTGCGAGCCGGAAGGCAGCGCGTCCCGGACTGGCAGAACTCGTGCAGTCACATCCGGGGAAGGGAAAAAGTGCTCTTTTACTGATGTTTTGGTGGCACTGAAAAGTACCGTTGTTATCGGGGCCCCGCCCTCCAGCGGGGAAAGAGCAAGTTTCCTCTTCTCCGGATGGCCTGTCTCAGGGACGCTTCGCGGTCCGTTTACCGGACTTAACGGCGCCCTGGGCAGGAGGGGCTGCCTGCTTTCGAGGTGAACGCCGCGCCCGCTTGGCCGGAGGCGCAGGCGGGGGCGGGGCAGCACTCGTTGGCGGGCGCCCTCGGCGAGGAACAGCGGAGGTGGATGGCTCGGCGGGCGGAGCGGGCTTACGGCCACGCCGATAGATGACATTGCCCATCGCATCCGACTGCTCTTTCACCGCCTTGAATTCCTGGGTGAATTCACCGACGGTGTCGCCGAACAGGCCAGCCTGGGATATGGGCGAGTCAAGAAAGCGAACTTTGTCAACGTCGCGCATATCGGCCAGGTTTAGCCAGAGGTGGCGTTCCTGAACCACAAGTGTGGACATCGTCCTCCCCAGCGCACACGCGGCGGACTTAGTAGTCCGAAGAGCATAGTCGGTCGCGGTGCGCAGCTCATGTAATAAGCTTGGGTTGGACCCGCCCTCGTGCAGCTCGGCCAGCGCCTGCGCTTGGTAGCGCTGGTAGGTGGCCATCGCGTGCAAAGCAGAAGCAGCCTGGCCCGCAGCCTTATAAGCTCTGGCTCCGAGGGAGGCAGACAACCTACAGGCTTTGGACGGGAGGCGGGGCAAACCCCGCCACGTAGAGGCGCCGCGCGGACAAAGATTGACCGCGATAGCGCGCTCCACTGACGGGATCGCCTCATACCCCCTGGCAGCTCCGCCGTCAAGGGCGGTGAGGGCGGAGGCACTCGCAGCACGGGCAGAGAAAGGTGCCCTCCAGGACTGCGTGAGCCTACTGTGCACTTCCGGGAAGAAGGGGACGAGAGGCTTCGAAGGCTTCGCCTTCTGGTCCTCTACGTAGCACCCATCTAGTCGGTCCGGCCGCGGAGCTGGGGGATAAACCATCTCCAACCCCACGGCCGAAGCAGCCCGGGAAAGCACGGCTAACATGTCCGCTTCAGGATCCGATTTGACAGCGCTCACCTGCCCGGAGGGGGCGAGCGGGTCCGGATCTTCGTCGGACAGTGAAAGCCCACCCTCCGATGCCGCGGAGGACATCTGATCTCCGGTGTCAGCGAGTGTGAGAGCTACCATCTGGTTAGACGGATCACTCTCACCACCCGAAGCTTGGATGGAGCGCCGTGAGGAGCGAGAGGTCCGCGAGCCCGTGGGCGGCGGATTAGCTCCCGCTGAAACCCTCAGATCTGCCCGAGCGCCCGCTGCTTTTTTAGAACAGGAGGCAACTGGGGTGGCTCGCTCTCTTGCGAAAGTTAGCCGCGATCTTAGCTGTGCAACGGTCATGGCATCGCAATGACGACATGAACCGCCCGCGAGCACCGCATTAACATGCTGGACCCCCAAACATGCAATGCAGTGATCGTGTCCATCATCCGGAGACAGGAAACCCCCGCATCCAGAAACGCACAGTCGGAGCGCCATCCTGAAAAGGACGTGCTGCACGACTGTGTTGCTCTTTTAGGAAAGTTGCAACTATACGCACCGCTCTGGAGGACCGGACCCAAAGAACCGCAGGCAAGGGAGTAACCCAGCTCGACCGTCTGCCACCGCGAAGACCCACTCTGGACCGGGAGACACACTCGTTCGCTCTGAAGTGCTGATCAGCAAGAGGAACCCTCATCGACTCACTCAGAAAGGATCTGAAGCGAAAAGGATGGCGTCTGCTGGCTTCAGGTGTGCTTATATGCTGAGATGATTGCAGATGTCGCACACCTGCGCAAGCTTACGCTGCCAATTAATTTCATTCATTGGCCCGTTCAATACTCTCCAGATAAGCGGCTTCTGATCCGAATCCTCCCATTCATGGCACTGAAGTTCCCCAACCGAAGGGGAACTCTGCACTACACAACATACAACGGTTTCAACAAACACAATGCAAGTGACAAAAACAAGATGGCCGCCAAGGAAGTTGTGTCATGACTCTTAAAACACTGTAGGCCAACCAGGAACAAGCAATCAGCTGGAAGTGGCCAATCAGATATGTCTCCGGCAAAGCAGAGAAACAGACGAGACAAGACAAGTAATGGGTTGTAACAAACAGACAAGTGACTTTCTAAGTCAATATCTACTACCATGTTGTAGTGCTGTATTTATACCATAGTATACTGCCAGTGTTTTATTTGCCGTTTTTTGGGGGGTTAGTTATTGTGATATCCCCATTGCAACAGAGAAATACTTGAGAAGGTCTCTAGACTGATGGCATTTCATGCTGTTCAGCCTTATAGTCATAAATATGTGAGCAAAATCTACTGTTTTGGCAACACTTTAGACATTACGCTAGTGAATCATTCATACACCAGCTCTAAAGTGACGTTGGTAAAATAGCATGGCAGTACAGTAAATGCCATCTTTAACACTTTTGTTGTATTAAAAGTTACTTTATAATACGTCTAAAAAACATAAGCAATGAATGTATCTAGACTAGGGATGGGAAGATTAATCGATATGTATCGATACGCGGTCATGCGCGTGCACGATGCGAGTGCATCGGTAGAGCATCAGAGGATGAATGAAATTTTGGAAGCAAATCGAGATGCATCGGTTTTTGCGAGATGCATCGGTTTTTCCAAGATACAGCTTATATTTTTAACATAGAATGTATTTTTTATTTATTAGCAAGTGTTGTCAACCTGTTTTTGGCGCATAATTTAATCGACCTACATAAAGTATGCCTTAGCAACGGATTTGCGGATGTTTACACTTACACTACAACTCAGTGTATCAGGTGTGCGGATTAAGCGAGTGGTGCGCCCTCAGAAAGCGCGAGAAGCAAAACAAACATTTTATTCCCCACTGAGTTTTAAATCTAAAGTATGGCAACATTATGGATTTAAGGATGGACGACTTGACAGGACAGATGCAATTTGCAAAATGTGCCGTGCATCTGTAAATACGCGGGCAGCACGACTAATCTGACATCTCACTTGAAGCGGCGCCACGGTGTTGTTGTGAAAGCATCTTCCAGTGTTCCTGCATCCCTTGCTTCCTGCACTGCTTCAACTGTAGCTACCAGCTCCAAAAGTGGTGAAAACAGCATTGCAAGTTTTTTTCCATGCGCAACAGTTTTGTGCGCTCTACGCCAATAACGGATGTTACTGCATTGTTCATCTGCAAAGATAGTCAGCCTAGTGTCACGGAGAACGAAGGTTTTAAAACACCTCCTCCTGTTTATTTAATTATAATAATAATATTAATAATAATAATGATAAAAATAATGGGTGTCACGGTGGCACAGTGGGTAGTTTGACCACCTCACAGCAAGAAGATTGCTGGTTTGTTATATTTTTATTAGCCTGTTGTTTACAGTGACAGTGATGTTTCAAAGCAACATAACACTGCTAGTTCAAAACTTTAAGTTTTGAATATTCAGTGGCAAAATATATCTTTGTAAAACTTGTTTTCATAGTTGAAAAGTAAAATAACAATTCTTGTTGTGCAATGATAAACCTTTATGTTGAAAGAGTGCAAATATATATATTTTAATATATATTGCACTTATACATTCTTTTTATCTTGAAAATACTTAAATAATATGTGCTATATGTTCTAAAATGGCCCTCTACTGTAAACTGACACTCTGGCTCTGAGAGAAAAGCCAGTTTGTAAAAAAAGTCATGGTTTTGCTTGGTTAATAAATAATCAAACTCATTCAATGGCACAGCATCCTCTTTCACATAATCTCATAAACTTGATCTAATTAGTTAGTGCTGAATTATCGCATTGTATCGTGATATGGGTGTGAATCGTATCGTGTTGCATCGCAATATGTCACAAATGTATCGCTAATATATCGGATCGTATTCTTTGTATCGAGATGCGTATCGAATCGGCATTATAGCTTAGATGCCCAACCCTAATCTAGACAGCTATAAAAATATTAAAAATGCAAAAAAAAAAAAATGCAAAAAAAAAAAAAAAAAAAAAAAATATATATATATATATATATATATATATATATATATATATATATATATATATATATATATATATATATATATATATATATATATATATATATATATATATATAAAGCCAAAAAACATCCATCTATGTATTGGCAGACTCCACTGAAGGTACAGTTGAAGTCAGACTTATTACCCCTTCTGAATTATTAGCCTTCTAGTTAATTTTTCCCAATTTCTGTTTAACGGAGAGAGGACTTTATCAACACATTTCTAAACATAATAGTTTTAATAACTCATCTCTAATAACTGATTTATTTTATCTTTGCCATGATGACAGTAAATAATATTTTACTAGATATTTTTCAAGACACTTCTATACAGCTTAAAGTGACATTTAGGGCTTAATTAGGTTAATTAGGCAGGTTTGGGTAATTGGGCAAGTTATTGTATAATGATGGTTTGTTCTTTAGGCTATCGAACAATATATAGCTTAAAAGGGGCTAATATCATTGACCATATATTTTTTGAACTGCTTTTATTCAAGCCGAAATAAAACAAATAAGGCTTTCATTAGAAGACAAAAATAATATCAGACATACTGTGAAAATGTCCTTGCTCTGTTAAACATAATTTGGGAAATATTTAATAAAGAACAACACATTCAAAGGGGGGCTATTAATTCTGATTTCAACTGTTTATATATATATATATATATATATATATATATATATATATATATATATATATATATATATATATATATATATATATATAATGAACAAGAAATGTATCTGCACAGCTATAAAAAAAATGCAAAAAAAAAAAAAAAAAAAAAACAACAACAACAACAACAAAAACATCCATCTATCGGCAGACTCCACCGCAGGTGTTAAAAGATAAAAACAAATATATAAAATAAACATGAAGCATTGCTGATAGCCTTCTGCCTCCATTTTGGTGCATTGTGGGGATAAAGTACAGCAGTTATATAAAAAAGAAATGTCTGAAATGGAATTGCTTATAAAGTTGGGAGAAACAAGCCATCACACAAAATGACTGCTGACAATCCAGTTTCCTAAAGCAAAGAAAAAGACATTATTTTGAAATAAATAACAACAAAACTCCACAGAAGAGGAGGGTGGAAAGCAGCTTTAAGTCTCCAAATGGCAAGTGCTTGAAAACAACAAACACTCCCACGCTCTTTCAGCACAAACATTCTCAAATGTCCTGCTTTCACTGAGAGCTGGTCAGATATACACACTACTCACTTCTCTAAATGGACATTTACTGTGTCTCTGACCCTAGATACTGTAGAAGACAACAAATGAAATGAATCATTATGTCTAGTGAATGAAATGAATCATTAAGTGTAAGAAAACAACCAAATTAGGTTCAGACTGTCTGTAACTTAACAGCAAGATGCAATTTCCTCTCAAAGCTTACAATTCTCAGAAATAGAAAAGTTCACTGTGGTGTCTCAGTGGATTCTGTACTCAATGTTCTGTATAAATAATCACACAAACCTGTATATGTGTATGGATATATCACAATAGTATTAAGACAAAACATTCAATGAATAATGAATAAAAATAATATATATATATATATATATATATATATATATATATATATATATATATATATATATATATATAATTTTTTTTTCACCCAGTATTTATTTATTTAACTCTTTTTCAAGTATAAACTGTGGTTTTGTATTCGCTAAAAAATTTAAATAAACATTAGACCTTTTTAGTTCATTCATTAATTTTCTTTTTTTCAGCTTAGCTCCTGTATTAATCTGGGGTCGCCACAGTGGAATGAACCGCCTACTTATCCAGCAAATGATTTACACAGCGGATGCCCTTTCAGATTTATTTTTAAATTAGATTTTTCGTGAACTTTTACCATTTTCCTAGACTGTAGAAGAAAGTGAAATGAAGTGAAGTGAAGCAAAGTAAAGTGAAGGGACGCGATGTGAACTAAAGTGAGTTCAAATTATGAGTTATGAAAGTGAAATCTTGAGGAAAAAAAGTGAAGTAAAGTGAAGAAGAGAAAAATAAGGAAAGTGAAGTAGTTAAGTGAAGTAAAAAGAAGTGAAGCAAAGCAAAGTGAAGAAGTGAAACCAAGCAAAGTGGAGTAAAGAAGTGAAGTGGAGGTAATAAGAGAAGTGAAGATATGAAGTGAAGAGAAGTGAAGAAGAGAAGCAAAGTGAAGAAGCGAATAAGTGAATCGAAGTGAAGCGAAATGAATAAGTGAAATAAATAAGAGAAGTGAAGATAAGTCAAGAAGTGAAGCAAATTGAAGAGTAGTGAAGAAGCGAAGTAAAGAGAATTGAAGAGAAGAGAAGCAAAGCAGAGTGAACATGTGAGGTTAAGGTGAGCGAAGAAGTGAAGAAGAAGCAAAGCAAAGTGATGTGAAGTAAATTAAAGCGTAAAGAAGTGAAGCAAAGAGAAGAGGTGAAGTGGAGTTAAGAAGAGAAATGAAGAAGGGAAATGAAGTTAAGAAGTGAAGCGAAACAAATAAGTGAAGTGAAGCGAAGCGAAGGGAATAAATGTAGTGAAGATAAGTGAAGACAAGTAAAGTGAAGATAAGTGAAGTAAAGCAAAGTAAAGTGAAGTGAAGTGAAGAAGTCAATTAAATGAAGTAAAATGAAGTGAACAAGTGAAGTGAGTATTGTCAAGAACTGTTTTAACAGCAACATCCTAAAACAACTGATGAGGAAGCAAAGCGAAGGGAAGTAAAGTAAATAAGCGAAGCAATGTGAAGCAAAGCAAAGTCAATATGCGAGGTGAAGATAAGTGTAGAAGAAACTAAGTTAAGTGAGTTAAAGCGTAGCGAAGTCGTGAAACGTAGAGAAGTAGAGTTAAGAGACATGAAAAAGTTAAACAAAGTAAAGAAGTGAAGCGAAGTCAATCAGTGAAGTGAAGCAAAGTGAATAAGTGAAGTGAAGATAAGTAAAGAAGTGAGGTAAGAGAAGAAGAAGTGAAGATGTGAATTGAAATTAAGTAAAGTGAAGAAGGAAATTTAAATGAAGTAAGGTGAAATGAACAAGAAAAAGTGAGTATTGTCAAGAATTGTTTTAGCCAGCGGCAACATCTTAAAAAAGTGATGAAGAAACAAAGCGAAATGAAGCATAGTGAATAAGCGAAGCGAAGTGAATTGAATCATGGTGAAGAAGCGAAGCAAAGTAAAGTGAAGCAAAGCGAAATGAATAAGTGAGGATAAAAAGATAAGTGAAAAAGAGTAGAAGCAAAGTCAAGTGAATTAGAGTGTAAGGAATTGAAGCGTAGTTAAGCAAAGCAAAGTGAAGCAATGAAGTGAAGAGATGTGAAGAAGTGAAAGCAGAAAATTAAAGAAGTGAAGCGTAGTCATGTGAATTGAAGCATAGTGAAGTAACGTGAAACAAAGCAACGTGAAGTGAAGAAGTGAAGAAAAGTAAAGAAATTAATTGAAATTAAGTAAAGTGAAGTGAAATGAGTATTGTCAAGTATAGTTTTAGGTGACGTCATAAACAATAAATAAATAAAAACAATAAATATAAAATAAAAATTGTATAAATGAATGCATGAATAAATTAAAATAAATAAATAAATAAATAAACAAATAGACTGCCAGCTTTGAGTGTTTATATCAGTTTTATATCTTCTAAACGTGAAATGTGTCAGTTTTGGAGCACTCTAGCTAATAGATTTCCTAAAACGAGCACATTGATACTAACATCCTAAACAAACTCAATTTTATTTCACCTTTAAGGGACTTTGCAACTCAGAATATGAAAGTTGTCTTTGGTGTCTCAGCAGATTCTGTACTTCGTGTTCTCTATAAATAACAATACAAATATGTCGAGTTCTGGAATACAGTGTACAGCTCACACCAGACTGCTTATACGCTGCTTTACTTTTTTAAAGCTAATCACTTGTTTGGATGGAAACGAGAGTGAGAAGTTGATTTATCTACACAATTACCATTTTTAATCTAGAAGGAAGAGCTGAAGCTGAGGGAACGACGTGTCTTTCATCCAGGTTTGTGTCCAGTCGGGCAGCGGTTCAGAAAACTCTTTTAAATCTGCTATATTGATGAGGGAATGAGCAGACACGCAGTCCAGATGCCAGTCGGAGAGTTTAATAACCCTTCAGAGCCGCAACACCGCCGGGCACGGCTTTTATACCAGTCACCTTCTTGCCCATGTTTTCCCGCTTTCTAGACCTCTATTCAGGACATTTACAAGAAGTAAACATTAATCTTTCTTTTCTGTTTGTCTCTTCTCTTTCATCAGTTTTTTTCTTTTCCTCTTTACTTTCTTTACCTTTCATCGTTTTTTTCTTTTATTTTCCCTCCATTTCTTTTTCTTTCATTTTTGTGCCTTTTGTTTTTATTTCACCTGTTTTTCTAGTCTGTTTTTGTCTCTTCTCTTTTTTTTTGTTTTGTTTTCTTTTTATTTTGTTTCTCTCATCTTTTCATTGCTTTTTTTCTTTTATTTTTCTTCATTTTTTTCCTTTTTTCTTTTCACCTCTTTTCTTAGTCTCTTTTTGTCTCTTTTATTTTCTTTTGTCTTTTTTCTTTCTTTTCTTTTTTCGTCTCTCTCATCTTTTCATCTCTTTCCTTTCCTTTACCTTTCATCTCTTTTATTTAACCATTGCATCTTGTTATCTCTTTGTGCTTTTCACCTCTTATTTGTCTCTCTTTGGACTTTTTTTTCTTTTTTTTCACCACCTGTCTTTTCTTTTCTTCTCTTGTCTTTTCCTTTTCAATTATTTTTCTTTCGTCTCAATTCTTTCCTTTAATCTCCTTTCCTTTCATTTCCTTTCCTTTCCTTTCTTTTCTTTTCTTTTCTTTTCTTTCCTTTTCCTCTTGTCTCTTTTTTCCCTTTTTTATTTTATTTAAATTTTTTCTTTCCATCTCTTTCGTTCCCTTATGCTTTCATGTTTTATCTATTTTACTCTCCTTTCCATCTCTTTTTTTCTTTTCACTTCTTCTTTTTACCCTTTTGTCTCCTCTTTTCTCTTTATTCTTTTCTTTTCCTTCTCTCTTTTTTATTTTGCATCTTTTTATTTCCTTTCCTTTCTGCTTTTCTTTTAATCTCTTTCCTTTTATTTTCCTTTTATCTATTTTTCTTTTCTTTCCATCTCCATCTCTCATATCTTTTTTTCTTTTCACCTCTTTTCGGTCTCTTCTTTTCTCTTTGTTCTTTTCTTTGCCTTCTGTCTCTTTTTTCTTTTTACCGCTTTTTTGTCTTTCATTTTTTTTTGTCACTTTCCTTTTGTTTTACTTCCATCTTTTCCTCATTTTTTCATTTCTATCTCTTTTTTTCCTTTCACCTTTTTTCTTTGTATCTTCCTTTCTCTTTTTTTTCTTTTTGCTTCTTTTCCCTTTTGTTTTTTTTTCTTTTCCTTCTGTTTTTTTTTCTTTTGCCTCTTTTTATTTTCTTTATTTTTTTGCTTTTCATTTAATCTCTTTTCGTTAATTTCTCTTTTATCTATTTTTCTTTCCTTCCTTTCTCTTTTTTCATGTTTTCACCTCTTTTCTTCGTCTTTTCTTTTCTCTTGGTTTTTTTTCTTTTTTTCCTTTTCCTTCTGTCTCCTTTTTCTTTTCTTCTTGTTTTTCCCCTTCGTCTCTCTTTCATATTTTATTTAGCTTTTTTCTCATCTTATTTTATAATCTTTCATTCTGCCTTCTCTTTTTGTCTCGTCTTTACTTTTCCCATTTAAACTATTTTCTGCAATTTCTTTCATCTCTTTTTATTTTATCTCCTATTCTTATCTGTTTTGCATATTTTTTATGTATTTTATATTTTATTTTTTTTCTCTTATCTCATGCCTTTAAATTAATATTTTAATGAATAGTTTAAATGAACTTATTGAATTTTTTTTTTGTTTTTTTTTTTTTGATTCCCTTAATTTATTTCAAGTAACAAATACCATTTGGTTGATTGTTCTTAATATTAGTTAACTATAATATCCATGTTTTGGAGAAAATGAATAAGACAAATTACATCCAATTATAATAGAGACTGAGGATCAAATGCTAGAGAAACTTTATAGGAAATGCATGCTATTACAATATCAAGTGTTGATCCAAAAATGTAACACAATATTTATGAGTATTATTATTTTGTAATACTATATTCCTTAATAAATCGTAATATATAACACAATTACATTTATAATAAGTATGACTTTCATGACAAACTACTACATATGAACTTATTTTTTAAGTATATATATATATATATATATATATATATATATATATATATATATATATATATATATATATATATATATATATATATATATATATATATATAATGTATGTTGTCTAATGCAGAACATATTAGAACATATTTCTGTAAGAACACTGACACACACACACTTTCAGCAACTTGCTAGTTCTGGTCATCAAAAATCTTCAACCTGCCTCCTTCAAATCAGACAAATTCGAAGACAAAACATCTTTTCATCAGACTGGATGTGAATAACAACCATGCTTTATAGATTAAAAAGAAATCCATAAGAGCAGACTGCAGAAACAATCCTCCATGCTACATACATTTTTAAAAACCGCTTTTGCAACCTGGTTAATTCATTAGTTGATCTGTTGGCGCAGGAAACGAGAGACTCTGCATGCTTTAATACACATTGATTAGCCTGTCAAATGTCCTTGGCAATTACTCCTAACTGACACCAACTTGAAATACAAATGAAATGTAATATTAAGATGAATGGACAGACTGAGAGATAAAATGGCTTCCAGGCAGGAGAAATCTTCACCGATGTTGGAGTTTTGTGGACACAATGAGGACGTGTTTCTTCATGCTAGCGGTGAAAACACAGATGTTGTGCTTTTGTGTTGCACACAAGCTTTTGAAAAGTTGACAAATAGCAACCTACAGACTATATAATGTGCAGTAAGTACACCCTCCATGCATCCGAAAGGTCAGCCTGTTCTCCCGCCTCACCTGTCCTGCAGTATGTGCACAGACCAATAGCACCAAGTGCAGTTTGTAAATGCCAAACGCTCGCCAGGGTGTTTTCTTCTGCAAACCACTGAACCCGTCAAGAAACACAAGCGCCTGCGGGTGAACACAGAGCCCAGTTCAGCTTGACCTGTTAACGCTGAAAATAACCACACTAACCGGTAAGACCCATTGACATTGTTCATCTCAGTCACTCAGTGGGAGAATATTTGTCCATTTGATTTTGTGGTTCTTTGTTTGATTTTTAAAGATACTACACTCAAAAAAAATCCTTTGCTGCTTATTTAGACTGATTATTTGAAATGAGTTGAAACAACACAATTTCTAAGGTTTTTTTGGGATACATACATGTAATGGCCACTTTATTAGGTACACCTTACCAGTACCGGGTTGGACCCCCTTTTGGTTTCAAAACTGCCTTAATCCTTCATGGCATAGATTCAACAAGGTACTGGAAATATTCCTCAGAGATTTTGGTCCATATTGACATGATAGCATCACACAGTTGATGCAGATTTGTCGGCTGAACATCATAATGCAAATCTCCTGTTCCATCACATCCTAAAGGTGCTCTAATGGATTGAGTTCTGGTGACTGTGCAGGCCATTTAAATACAGTGAACTCATTGTCATGTTCAAGAAACCAATCTGAGATGATTCATGCTTTATGACATGGCCTACTCAGGTAGGCTGTGATGTTGACACGATGCTGAATTGTTAGTAATAGGCCCGAAGTGTGCCAAAATAATATCCCCCACACCATTACACCACCACCACTACCAGCCTGAACCGTAGACACAAGGCAGTATGGATCCATGCTTTCATGTTGTTGATGGCAAATTCTGACTCTACCATCTGAATGTTGCAGCAGAAATCAAGACTTATCAGACCAGCCAGCGTTTTTCCAATTTTCGATTGTCTAGTTTTGTAAATGTAAAAGATGGTTGTGCGTGAAAATCCTAGAAGATTAGCAGTTCTGAAATACTCAGACCAGCCCATCTGGTACCTACAATTACACCTTGTTCAAAGTCACTTAAATCATCTTTCCTCCCTTTTCTGAGGCTTGGTTTGAACTGCAGCAGATCGTCTTGACCATGTCTACATGCCTAAATGCACTGAGTTAGTGCAATGTAATTGGCTGATTGGAGATTTGCGCTAAGGAGGAGTTGGACAGGTGTACCTAATAAAGTGGCTGATGGATGTAGTTGTTTTTTGTTCAGTCAACTTAAATTTGCAAAAACAACAACTAATAAGTGAACTTAATTCCTTCATGTTGTCTCAACACAATATGATTGTGTGCAACCCAGAATTTTTACTTATTTAAAACTATTTATTTAAAATGTTGAACTGAAACAACACAATTCCTAGGTTTTTGGGGAAACTTAATTGTTGTATGCTCAATCCACCTAAATTTGTAAAAACGATGAAGTTAACTGAATCTGTTGAGACACCATGGAGGATATTGTGTGGAATTTACAGTGTACAAAATTGTAGTTGTTAGTGAAATTGTAACTCTTTATTGCGCAAGGAACTGTAAACGGTAATGTCATTGGTTTGTATTACAATTTTATTATTATTATTATTATTATTATTATTATTATTATTACAATTATTATTACTTTTTTAATAAAAAAACACAAAAAAAGTTTACAATTACTGTAACAAACCAAAGTAACAATGCAGTTTTTTTTTCTCGAATAATATTTTTAAATTGACCTATAAAATTTTCAAAAATATCAGTTTTAAACCATTTTTACCTAAACATTGTTTTTGTTAGCTGTTCTGCAATGTTTCTAGATTATATATATATATATATATATATATAGATATTTAATAAGTTAAAGAAATTACAAAAGTTATAAAAATAATTATTTTATTAAAAATTAAAATAATGGCCCCTACCTAGTAATGTGTTAACCTCATTTCTTTATTTGCTTGTTTTTTTCATTTACTTAAGATGTTGTTACCATTTATATGATTACTTATTTTTTCATGATTATTTTTATTTATTTTTATGTATTTTTCAGATCTGTATTAAATTGATTCATGTTTTTTTTTTCAGTATCAATTGCCAATAGTATGCAATGTATATAAATATATATGCATATTTGAAAAAAAAAATACAATTAAAGCTAAATTATTATAAATATCTTCCTACATACATCTTTTCTATGTATTTATAATTAAATTTATATTTGTATTTATATTTAAACGAATTTAAATTTAAAGAACTTTTATATTTGAAAAGTTCATATCAGATATAACATATTTAATTTTTTTACAAGACCCATAATAAAATATAACAAATAAAAATAAAACACAAGAAAATGTTTGCATGTACAGCATATGCACAGAATGTTTCAAATGATTTTAACAGCTGTATTTATATTTCTACTGCCATCTTGCTTAATTTACAAATTTATAAACCAACATGAAGATGCAAGACAAACAATATAATAAAATCAAACAAAAACAAATTGTCATTTCAAACAGTATTACATTAATAGTGCATCCTACAATCCTGTTTGAAAACACTCATTCCTTTAACCCCAAACAAATCGCACTCACATTCCCTTTCCTAATTAATCTCCTCTTTGCTCTACAAACTCCGAGCAGACCCTCTCCATCAAAAAAGCCCTCTCATTTCCCCAAACGAGTCTCTGAAATCCAGCAGAGATCTGGATCTGTCCTACTAAACCACTCAACTGTGCTCTTCCAAACCGGCTCCCCTGTAAAACCTCATCCGCTTGCCTCTTAAGTACGGAAATTGCATCCTAGAATGAGCTTTAATTAATGACTCTCATTTTAAACACATATAGTCCCTCAAGTTCAACCTCCCCAGGACTGAGCAAAACAGCATCTCCTTCCGCCCCCATTGGGCATTTCCATCAGGTACATGAAGAGAACAATTACAGCTTACATTAACAGCAAAAGACTCATTACAGTCTCTGCAACGATAACAACGTTGGAGAGTGTGGCATCAATCTGTCAAGCGTCGCCATTAGAGGCTCCTGTTAATCAGGTGTATTTACCTCAGCGTTTGGGCTCTCTAGACTCCCGAGTAAGGAGGAAAACTCGGCAGGTGTCTGATTCAGTGTTATGATCTGTTTTTTTGTTTGTTCTGACTCCTAGTGTCAGGAGAAGAGCGATTACAAGACACTGGGCTGCGGATGGTGTGCAGTCATGAACTGCTGCTGCAGCGCTCAAGTTCAGCTGGAAACAAGCGTCGCGCTGGAGCACCAATTACACCAATTAACTCCAATTAGACCGGATCAAAACAAGCAAGCTAACAGGTGATAGAGACGGGACTAAGATGAGCTGGGTATAGTTTGATTTGGTAAAATAAATCGTGATGGAGCGCATGTTGAGTAATGTCTAGGCATTCAAACATTCCACACATTCAGAAATCCAGAGATTTCCACAGATTTGTTAGCTCATCTTTCAAATTATTTATTTCTGTAAGCAAATTAGAGATGTGACTGTTCACAGAATTGTTGATTCAGTTCGTATCTTGGTTCTGTGGTCACGGTTTATGGTTTGGTTCTGTCTTCATTATTAAAAAGTATGCTGGCCGGGAAGCGCAAAACAACAATACAAAATGTGAAACACTTTAACAAATCTCAAGACAAATTTACCTCATAAGTTGGCCCACACCGAATCTGTGCGCAGAATTCTGCCAATTTTTAGGCCATCATTGATACTGTATACTAACTTGTGTAAGTGTGTGTAAATTCATATTTATAATAATAATAAATTCATAATATTATATGAATATTATAAATAAATAATATTTATATATAATATTCATTTTATTTTTTATTATTATAGCATTATTATTAGCTAATATGAAAATATGTATATGATTTATTTACAATATAGTTTGTAAAGTAATATTTTCTGTCTTTTAGTAAAGATATTATATAAGAGACCTGCTTTGTTTTCGAAATAAAATTGATCTAAAGTGATTTGCATTGTAAACATTGTAAGCATTGTAAACATTAAATACAAGTTAAAAGGGTATTACTTTTTATCCTATATCTTAAGGTTTTAGTTATGATACTCCCAAAATCATTCTGCATAAATCAGCAGATTTTTACCAAAAAAAAATGTCAGGAGATTCCATCTGGCCTTCCTCATAAGGCACAATTATATATAAAAACACTTTTACCAGTCCCGAAACAAATTTACAATGACATATTCTTTGCAGAAAGGGAATGTACCACACAACTGAAGTGAACTTCTGCAGCAGGACAATGATCCAAAGCAAACCAGCAAGTCCACTTCTGAATGGCTGAAGAAAAGCAAAATGAAGACTTTGGAGTGGCCAGGTCAAAGTCCTGACCTGAATCCAATTGAGATGCTGTGGCCTGACCTTAAAAAGGTCGTTCATGCTCCGAAACCCTCCAATGTATCTAGTGTGCCAAAATTCATCTATAGCAGTGGTTTTCATAGTGGGGGCCGGGACCCCCCGAGGGGTTGCAGGACAATGAAGGGGGGTCGCCTGGTGATGTCCAAAAATCTAATTGTTTTTATTAAACCATAGGATTTACCATATTTTATGCATAACCTACTGAAGAGAAAAAATAGTCATTTATAGTTACTATATACTAGTTACTATAGTGGCTTATCTTTACTATTGGATTGCGACCCCTGTGGTAATTACATTACAATAAAGACACAGTAATATTGTCAGATGCAGATACAGACTGATTTTATAACACCAGGTTAAAATTTCTGGCCCATTTACAGCACTGACATACATCTAAAAAAAATATACGAAGAATAGACTTGGGTCTATATTCTGTATTTATAACCACCTCAGAGGACACTGGGGGTCATGAGTGACTGGCATTGTCATTTTGCGGGTTGCGGGCTGAAAAGTTTGGAAACCCCTGATCTATAGGACTGTAACAGATTCATTGAAATTTATCAAAAATGCTTGATTGCAGTTGTTGCTGCTAAGCGTGATCTAACCAGTTATTAAGTTTAGGTTGTATACTTAAACATAAAACAAATAAAACAGCTTCGGTCAAAATTAGCCCCATTCAGACTGTTTTCAATTGTATCAAACCACGTTTGTCCATATTGAGCAAGGTCAATTAAATTAAATTTAGCCTTTGAATGTCGCTTTAAGCTGAATACTAGTTGCAAAACAACTAGTAAAATAATATGGACTGTTATCATGATGAATTCCATAATGAATTTTAGTGTAATTTATTTTGTAAATAATTAATGAATTAATGAATTAAATATTATTAAATAAATTAGTGGTGAGGCAGTGGCGCAGTAGGTAGTGCTGTCGCCTCACAGCAAGAAGGTCGCTGGGTCGCCGGTTCGAACCTTGGCTCAGTTGCCGTTTCTGTGTGGAGTTTGCATGTTCTCCCTGCCTTCGCGTGGGTTTCCTCCGGGTGCTCCGCTTTCCCCCACAGTCCAAAAACATGTGGTACAGGTGAATTGCGCAAGCTAAATTGTCTGTAGTGTTTGAGCGTGTGTGTATGGATGTTTCCCAGAGATGGGTTGCGGCTGGAAGGGCATCCGCTGCGTAAAAACTTGCTGGATAATTTGGCGGTTCATTCCGCTGTGGCGACCCTGGATTAATAAAGGGACTAAGCCGACAAGAAAATGAATGAATGAATAAATTAGTGCTGTTTGAAAAGTATAACAGAGAGACATTTTATAACACATTTTGAACATAAAATAGTTTTAATAACACTTTCAGATCACAGTGGGGCTAATCCTTTCTTTTTTTTTTTTTTTTTTTTGGCCTTTTTGCCTTTAATAAGCGGATAGGACAGTGTTTCAGACATGAAGCAAAGTGGGAGAGATAGGGAAGGTTAATGTCTACGAGCCGGGGTTTGAACTCGGGATGCCCTGAAGTGCTACTGCACCATATGTAGGCATGCTTACCACTAGGCTATTGCGCTGACAGTGGGGCTAATCATGTTGTATTCAACTATTTATTTAATGAACACAACAAAAATACTGGTGCCTCTGCTTCAGTTATCTAGCTTTATCTTCTTGAGCATTCATACAAACCTCTACCTATCACAACTGTTTGGGCTAAGGACCTCAATGAGGATGTACACGTTTCATTTTCAGATCAGGTATGGGAGAGGTTTAAAATGTCTTTTAGAAATCAATCACCAAATTATACACTGGAAATTGCTGCGTAGGTTCTACTTGACTCCAACGAAACGTTTTTATATGAATCTCTCATCTTCTTCTAATTGTAATCTCTGTTTACAAGGATCTTTAGCACTTTTTTACATTTCTTTTGGGAATGTCCCTCTCTCTCTCCTTGACTCAGCTCTCACAGGATTTATCATACTTGTTGGGAACTGACATATGTTTGACTCCACGTCATTTTTTCATAAATGACTTTTGAGACCTTACTTTGTCCGTTCAACAAAGATGTCTTTTGTTAACTGCTCTCACAGCAGCAAAAAAAAAAAAAAAACTGGTCAACTGCTGGAGTCCTCCTCATACTATGGACAGACGAACCTGGACTGTTTATTTGTTGGACATTCTCCCGATGGAACTCTCAACTTCATGTATTCATGGTGCTAATATGAAAACTGTCAGTATATGGCGTTCAGCCTTTGATGTTGTGTCATCCTTTTTGAAGTTTTTGTAAAATTCCTTTGTAAAATTATTTGATTTGTTTATATATTTATTTATTATTCTTATTATTATTTTATACTTTTGAAGTCTACCAGGGGTGGGAGTGGGTTTTAAATTTACACTTGTTTTTTCTTTCCGTTTTATATTGTTTCCTGAAAAACTCTATAAACAGTTGTTAACAAAAAAATAAATAAAATACTGGTGAAATAATTGTTCTGGTTGATTTTGCCATGCAGTTAACATTAAATGCCCAATGAAACATTACAGCTATCTTTTGATTTAAAGCAAAAACAATGACTAATAACACAAATATGCAGTTTTTATTAATAAAAAGTTACTGCTTAATAAACTGACAAGCATTAAAGTAAAAAAATAATAAAAAAAAGCTGTTTTATTATTATTCCTTCTGATTCTATGTGAACATATCCGTCTTTACAATTAAACCGATAACAAGACAGAGGAATGCTATGGTTGATGTCCTTTTCAGAACATTCCTTTTCCAGCTGATTAAGGCTAAAAATACTGACAGCTAATCAGAATCCACTCTGCTTTAAGAGCACAAGGCGGCTCAATCTTCTCTTTCTGCCATTACTTTAAAACCAAAGAGGCGAAACTCAGCCTCAGATGTAAAATGAAGCTTGTAATCTACAGAGAGCATCAGAACAGAAGAGCCGCTGGCAGATCTCCACTGCGTTTGGCTTCCTTTGCTGCTCTCCAACCGACTGTTTCTAATTCTACAGAGTCTTCACACGTCCAAACAAACCCAAACACACTCCCTCGTCTGCTTTCCCTCAAGAGACACATGGAGACACTTGGTTTCTAATGCATGTTGTAACGATATCCTTCCTACGTTTTTTCTTATTTATTTGCATGCTAATGCCAGCAAGACCATAGCTGTGACTCATACTGTTGCTCAAGACAATTCAACCAAAAGAGCCCATTCCGTGAGGATTTTGATTATCAAAAGATAAGTATCAAATATCAAATATTGTTTACACCTTCTCAGAACAGTTTTTTTATAACCTAGCAAGCTAAGCAAAAAATAATTTAATAAATTATTTATTTATTTATTTATTTATTTATTTATTTATTTATTTATTTATTTATATTATTGATTATTTATTTATTAATTTATTATTATGGGCTGACGCAGTGGTGCAGTAGGTAGTGCTGTCGCCTCACAGCAAGAAGGTTGCTGGTTTGAGCCTCGGATGGGTCACTTGGCATTTTTGAGTTGAATTTGCATGTTCTCCCCACGTTCGCGTGGGTTTCCTCCTGGTGCTCCGGTTTCCCCCACAGTTTAAAGACATGTGGTAAGCTACAAGCTAAAATTGACTGTAGTGTATGTGAGTGAATGAGAGTGTATGGGTGTTTCTCAGTGATAGGTTGCAGCTGAATCATCCCTAAAAACTTAAAAATTATACAAGCAATTTATTCAAATAAACAAATGGTATTACACAAGCCTCACAGCACGAAGGTTGCTGGTTCGAGCCTCGGCTGGGTCAGTTGGCGTTTCTGTGTGGAGTTTTGATGTTCTCCCTGCATTCGCATGTGTTTCCTCCTGGTGCTCCGAATTGACATGCGGTACAGGTGAATTGGTTAGGCTAAATTGTCCATAGTGTACGAGTGTGTATGTGTTTCCCAGTGTTGGGTTACAGCTGGAAGGGCATCCGCTGCATAAAACAAAATGCTGGATAAGTTGGCAGTTCATTCCACTGTGGCGACCCCAGATTAATAAAGGGACTAAGCCAAAAAGAAAACGAATGAATTAATGTATTACACAAAGTGTCTTTGTCTTCAACGAAATACTAAAACATTGAAAAAACATGTAACTTTTTTTATTGTTTCTTAATTTATACCTTAGGGAAAAGGAATTTTCAGAAACATGTAAACCTCAAATTGTGTTTTCCGTTTAGAAATTGCTGACAAAAACAATCAAATGGACCTGCAGAATTATTTATGGGTGTGCACTCAAAAAAAAGGAAGTGCTCTAAAACCGTTTATCAACCACACAGCAATGCTTGACAAGCATTCAGCACTCGAGCGCCACTCGAGTTAAAAGTCTGCGTAAATTTCCACTTGTGTTGAATGAAAAACAAACGAACAAAGCGCATGAATCGGGGGTGGAGCTGTCAGCAGTCAAAACTTCATTTGCTCCATCGCCGAGACTGAACGTTTCCATGTTTTGAGGATGAGAATCTCCCCCGCACGCTAAATTATCCACAAGCTGCTCACTTTGATCCAGAAGGGGGGGCCGCGGTTCTGATTCTGAGTGCCCTCGTTTCGAAGCTGAATGTATTAAGGAATAGTGACACGATCAAGGCTGTTTTTTCCATACTGGTCGCACTGATAAAGATGAAAGCAGGCGAACCAGACGAAAGCGTCCCAGCGAGATCAGCACAAACTTTTAGCATACTGACTGCTGCGCTGCTTCTGTAGAGCGATTCAGTGAAACGCAGGAAAAAAAAATTGGAGATGACAGGGGGAGTGAAGATGGAGAGAGAGATGGGTTTCAAACACCATAAAAAATACAAATAAAAAAAAAACTGAAAGCTGAACTCTCAAGGAAATGATGCGGACGTGTATCTTTTAGCGCAGGTCAAACCGGGTTGATGTTTTCAATTTGGACTTCCTGCACAGTCCAGTGAGCAGCTCTGAATGTGGAAACTGAACACTTCACTCCTAATATGCTCCAATCAGCGCTATTGAGGCCGAACGACCACTTGGAGACTTTTTTAACAGGAAATGAAACGAGAAACTAGATTGGTGAAGGTGATGGAAATAGTAACAGAGGTGGAGAAAGAAAAAAAAAGGATGACTGGTTAGACTGTGTGTGAGACAGGGCATTAAAAGGGAAAACCTTCATTGCACCATAGTGTTAAAATAATATCAACCTAACCATTTTAAGTACATTTACTCATTTAGCAGATGATTTTATCCAAAGTGACTTACAAATTAAGGATAAAAGGAGGGCTTCAAATCAGAGCAGATCCACATTTATATTTCACTTATATTTACCAAAGCAGAATGAACTGCCATAGTAATATAATATAATATAATATAATATAATATAATATAATATAATATAATATAATATAATATAATATAATATAATATAATATAACACAATATAACATAATATAATATAATATAATATAATATAATATAATAGTATAATATAATATAATATAATATAATATAATATAATATAATATAATATAATATAATATAATATAATATAATATAACACAATATAACATAATATAATATAATATAATATAATATAATATAATATAATATAATATAATAAAATAAAATAAAATAAAATATAATATAATATAATATAATATAATATAATATAATATAATATAATAATATAATATAGTATAATATAATATAATATAATATAATATAATATAATATAATATAATATAATATAATATAATATAATAATATAATATAATATAATATAATATAGTATAATATAATATAATATAATATAATATAATATAATATAATATAATATAATATAATATAATATAATATAATATAATATAATATAATATAATATAATATAATATAAAAAGTTTAAAAGTAATACATTTCACAACCAACTGAAAAAGTACAATATAGAAAAAAACAAAATTAATGAAAAATAATAAATAAATAACATAAATAAATAACCTGTATTTATAATCAAGTGTTCAAATTGGAGTTAAAACTAAATTATAATTTAAATACACACACACACACACACACACACACACATACAATATACTGAGATTTTCATGCACAACCATTTCTAGGGTTTACAGAGAATGGTTGGAAAAAAGAGAAAATATTGAGTGAGCGGCAATTCTGTGGGCGCAAATGCCTTGTTGATGATAGAGGTCAGAGGAGAATGGCCAGACTGGTTCCAGCTGATAGAAAGGCAACTGTTTCTCAAATAAATACTCATTACAACAGAGGTCTGCATAAGAGCATCTCTGCATGAACAACATTGAGGTGGATAGGCTACAGCAGTTGATGACCATGACCATCCCTTTATGACCACAGTGTACCCATCTTCTGATGGCTACTTCCAGCAGGATAGTCATTAACATTATGGCAGCCGATAAATCTGTAGCAACTACATGATGCTATCATTTTAATATGTAACAAAATCTCTGAGGAATATTTCCAGTACCTTGTTCAATCAAGGATTAACGCAGTTCTGAAGGCAAAAGGCGTCCAACCTGGTACTAGTAAGGTGTACCTAATAAAGTGGCCAGTGATTGTGTATACAATATACAAAATATAGGATGCTAAATTCTGTTAAGGAAGTTTTCCAAGGAAGACTATTTTTATTCTTATTATAAATAAAAAAAAAACATATATTTTAATAAATGTAGCCATTTTTTGGTAGAGAATACAACATTTTAAAATAATAATGGTAAAAACTGAACTTACCAAATATTTGTATGACCAAAACTTGCAATAACACAAGACAGCTGTCACAAATTGTACAGTAAGACCACTTAAACTAGTTTATATCAAGACCAATCCATCCAACAAACACCACTGCACCAGTTAACACCGACAACCAAGAACAATGACACTGAGACACAGTTGATTTTATATCCGTATATACCTTGGTTAACTGACAGCTTGTGACACGCTCCCTATTGTACTTTGAATATTGGGTCTGAAATCACATGTAAGTATGACACCATAAGCACTATTTATTTAACTGTGAACAATGTAGTATCTTGATATTCATCGGCTGCTAATATGATTTCACTATTTAGAATTTGCAAATACTTTTCTGGAGTTATATTATTAAGAAGAAAGTCTGAATGTGTGAATATAAAATCAACTTCAATCACCATGACTAGCTTCCACCCTGAACAAACCACCACTAATTATTCTAAACAGGCTTCGGGAATATAAACTGTTGTAACACATTTCTTCATTCTCCATTGCTGTGAACTGTATTGATTTCATAAGCCGGTTTAATCAAGCATAATCCTGTTTGGCTCCATTAAAGAGCTCTTACTGACTCACCGGCCTGGTTGGTGGTGATGTCTATGGAGACATGTTGGGCAGGGTACGGGCTCTTGTTGGAGACACCATTGACCGCCTGGATCTCGAACGTGTAGAGTGTGTGAGCCAGCAGGTTACTGATGAACACTCTGGAATCGGTCAGTCCCAGCTGACGCGGCTGAAACTCCACATTGTCGTCACAGTGAGAGCACGAGCGCCGGTCCGCCTGGCACTTCTTACACACGATGTTGTACGTGACGTCCTCGCGACCACCAGTTTCACGCGGAGAATGCCATTCCAGGGTCACGGACGTCTCATTCACAATGGAGATCACGTTTCGGGGTCCAGAAGGAACACCTGAGGAGACAGTATAGAGGAAAACACGTGAGGATTAATCACTCTGTGTGTGGTATATGTGGTATTTATGTTACCTTTGTTGCTTATTTTTAATCAGTGTGACTCAGGAATCATTTGAACTGAGGCAACTGATTCATATTTCATTTTGTTTTACATTGGTTGCTCTTTTTTTGTGGGCCATAAATGTTTGAATCATTTGAACTGATTCAAATGATTCACAAATCATCTATATTATATTTCTCTTTTGTAAGTTGCTTTGAATTAGTTTGACTCAGTAATCAATTCAACTGAATCAACTGATTCACATAGATTTACTTTGGTTTCTCTCTTTTGTGAGTTGCTCTAAATTGACTCATAAATGAGTTGTTGTTTTTTAACTTACTGAAATGATTCAATTAGTTCAACCAATTCAATGGGTTCACAAGTCATCTTTAATTTTATTTGCCTTTGGTAAGTTGTTTTAAATCATTTTGACTCATTAATGCATAGCTTAAATGAACGGAATCAGCCAATTCAGTTGATTCAATAATCACATTTATTTTATTTTATTTTATTTTTTTCTCCTCTTAGTTGTTTTGAATCAGTTAAATAAATACATTGCATAATCGAGCCAACCAAGTCAACTGATTCACAAAATCATCTTTACTGTTATTACTATTTTTGAAAATTGCATTGAATCAGTTTGACTCAAGAAAGTATAAAGCATTTGGAGCTGGTCCGTATAAATGATTCACAAATCACCTTTAATTTAGTTTCAGTATTGATAATATGAACTGCATGACTGAACTTAATCAAATCAATTGATTCACAAATCATCTTTAATTTTATTTGTCTTTTGTAAACTGTTTTGATTCAGTTTGACTCAGGAATCATTTAAACTAAAGCAGCTGATTCACATATCATATTTACTTTAGTGTACTTTTTTGGTGAGTTGCTCTAAATCCGTTTGACTCATAAATTTGTGAATCATTTGACTCAATTGATTCAATCAGATTTTAAAACATCTTTACTTTTTCATGCCATTTGAAAATATTTTAAATAGTTTGATCATCTTCAATTAGAATCATTTGAGCTGACTGATACATTTCAATTCATTCACAAATCAGCTTTACTTTTGTTTCTCTTTTGTAAGTTTTGTTTTAAATCAGTTGGACTCAGGAATCAATTGAACTGAATCAACTCCTTCACATAGATTTACTTTGGTTGCTCTTTTTTTGTGAGTTGCTCTAAATAGGTTTGACTCATAAATGTGTGAATCTTTTGAACTCACTGAACCAATTCAATTAGTTTAACCAATTCAATCAATTCACAAATTATCTTTAATTTTATTTGCCTTTGGTAAGTTGTTTTGAATCAGTTTGACTCATTAATGCATGGCTAAAATGAACTGATTCAGCCAATTCAGTTGATTCAAAAATCCACTTTATTTTAGAAGGAACTGATTCACATATGATACATCAGTTTGACTCATAAACGTCTGAATCATTTAAACTGGCTCAATTGATTCAAGTAGTTTATAAATCATATTTATTTTTGTATGTCGCATAAAAAATAGTTTGACTCGTGGATCATTTGATTATCTTTAATAATGTCGATCTTATTTGTAAGTCGCTTTAAATTAATTTGACTAATAAATGTGTGAATCAATAAGTGAATATTTGAACTAATCATTTGATCATTTACAGTCATCCAGGCTATAATTCCAGTTCTATAATTACAACTCCTACAAAGTGTTTTATTAAATGACAGTAAGTGCTACAACTGACTCATTGTAGATTAAGACCTTTTCTAATTAATCTACAACACAAATGTATGATTTCAAATGTATGCAGATAACAGAATGATGTTAACAGATGATAACAAGATGCCACTAAAGGCTGGGTGGTCTTTTGTGGCTGTTTGAATACATTTGACCAAATAAGCGCCTGTGCTATGAAAGCAGTCTGACCAAATGCATTTTCAGCTCGGAAAGTGGTTGAAAGTGGACAAGCTCAAAATCCTCCAAACACCTGCATTGAGTGTTTTTCAAATTGTTGAATGCATCAATGTCAAGGTCAGGGTATCGTTTACTGTCTTGTTTTGGATAAGAAAAACAGAACCGCAGCAAAAAAATAAAAATAAATAAATAAATTATGGTTGCGCTTGCTCCAAAAAAAAAAAAAAGAAGAAAAAAGAAGATTAATTATTATGGTTGCTCTTTCAAAAAACAAAAACAAAAAAAAAAAACAATAATAATAATTAGAAAAAATATATATGTGGTTGCTCTTGCCCAATAAAAACATAAATAAATAAAATAAAATACTTATATTTATATATAAATATTTAAATAAAAATGCTTTGTAATAAATAATAAATATGGACTTATTTTGTAAGACTTTTTACATCTAACTTAAATTAAATTGTTTTAAAACCATTGCTCAGCATATACAAGTACACTCCTTTTTAAAAATGAATATTTTATTCAATTTCTTAGTAATAAACGTTAATAATTATGGTGCATTTTAAACAAATCATTACAAAAATATATATATTAAAGAGTTATATACATTAAAATAAGAGTTTGGTCACCGAACATCTTTAGGAATAAAAAGATAATACATTTACATTTAAAAAAAGTTATTGGAAACTAAATTTCAACAAATTTCTTTATATGTTTATGTTTCTCTAGATTTTTTTCTGTTTATTTACATTTTATTTAATATTTTCCAAAACATAATAATTTGTTTTCTTTAGATTAATTCCAACTTTGGTTTTGGTACTGACTGATCTAATGTATATATGGTGGCACAGTGGGTAGCGCTGTAACCTGACAGCAAGTAGGTCGCTGGTTAGAGCCTCGAGCCCAGATTAATAAAGGGACTAAGCCAAAAAGAAACTGAATGAATGAATGTATATTATTATTATTATTATTATTATTATTATTATTATTATTATTATTATTATTATTATTAATAATAATAATAATAATAATAATAATAATAATAATAATAATAATAATAATAATATAAAATATTAATTTAAAAAAATATATGTGAGGGTGAGAGGTGTATTTATGCTAAACAATAAGTACACATACATGCATAGATACATCCGGAAAGTATTCAATTCACCAATCAGGCTTGTATAGTAGAGTGGCCAGGCGGAAGCCACTCCCCACCTGGAATTTGCCGAAAGGCATCTGAAGGACTCTTAGACCATAAGAAACAACATTCAATGACCCACAAATGACTCAAAGCACACAGCCAAAATATCAATGGAGTGGATTCACAACAACTCATGAATGTCCCTGAGTAGCCCAGCCAGAGTCCAGACCTAAATCCTATTGAACATCTCTGGAGAGATCTGAAAATGGCTGTAGACCGTCACTTCCCAACCAACCTAGAGCTTGTAAGGTACTGCAAAGAGGAATGGGCAAAAATTCACAAAGACAGGTGTGGCAAGCTTGTGGCATCATATTCAGAAAGACTTGAGGCTGTAAATGCTGCCAATGGTGCATCAACAAAGTATTGAGCAAAGGCAGAGAATACTTCTGTACATGTGACTTTTCAGGTTTTTTTATTTTTAATAAATTTGCAACAATTAAAAAAAAATATCACATTGTCATTATGGGGTATTGTGTGTAGAATTTTGAGGAAATACATTAATTTAATAAATTTTGAAATAAAATCGTAATGTTAAAAAAAAACAAACAAACAAAAAATTGAAGCACGTGTACTTAAAGTGAAGTATGAATAATTTCCGGATGCAATGTACATACATACATAAATATTTGAAATAAAACATTAAGTAAATGATGACAGAATTGATTTATAAATAAACTAATCTTTATTGAAAATCTTGTTTTCTTATAAAATCTCTCCAGGTATATTTTATCACAGTTGCTTCTTACAGGAGATTTTCCATTAGTGTGCAGAATGTCGGCTGATGATATGTCACAGCTAACCTTTTCCGCCACAAATATGCATTTTCTACTTAACTCCAAGAAATTCTAACAGAATGTAGCTGTGTTGTGCGTTTTCTTTTAGCTCGGTCCCAGAGCGACGTGTAACTGTTTATAATTACCATTCAGAGCGGCGGCCCCCGAGCGGCCGTACATCAGCCCACAAACTCAACACGAGAGCAGCTTTTCATCAACAGGAGGAACGAGGGATAAAAAACACAAGGCTTTGGTAACAGCTCTTTATCACAACCTCCTGGATCCATTCCTACACATTCAACCTTCCTAGTACAGCCGCAGGGAAAAAACATATTGTGTTTCTGATAAAGCATTGACTTCCCCCAGTGCACAGAACATCCGGCCAGAAACTGAGGATTTACAGATCACTGAAAGGTTGTGATGTTAACTATAGACCGTGACAGAAGTTGATGAGAGCCAGGAAGAGTTCTGGTTCCGATTTGATTTTTTTTTAATGACCAGCCTCTTCCACAAGAGCATTTGAGTGACTTCTCCTTGAAATATCAAACCTGGTGAGGAGACGTTCCAGCGCTTGTAGAAAGAGTAGGATTATTTCGCTCAAGTCGAGACACAATGCGCTATTGTGCAGACAGGGCCTTGTGGGATATGTCAGGGGCTGCTGGGACCCTAAGCAGGGAGAACTGATGACAGAAGGGACTTTAAACTCTGATGACCCCAAAAATTAGGGAAGTCAGTGCAAGGGAAGCTCTCAACAACAACAACAAAAAGTTCTGGTCCTGACTCATGTTTAACTACAAAAATAAACAAAACCTCATACAGTATTTATGGCTCAAAGAAATTATTATTATTACAAATAAAAACAAAGATTAAAAAAAAAATTAAATCGTTTGTTTATCGGTTTGTTTGTTTGTTTGTGGATGGGCAGTTGGGCACAAAAAATGAAACGAAAAAAATGAAACAAAACAAAAAAACTAAATAAAACAAAACACAAAAAACTAAATAAAACAAAACACAAAATAAAACTAAAAAAACAACAACAACTAAATAACACAAAATAAAAACAATAAGAAAATAAAAACAAAACAAAAGCAAAAAACAAAACACAAAAAACTAAATAAAACAAAAGCACAAAAACAAAAACAAAACACAAAATAAAACGAAACAAAAAAATAATAAAACAAAAGCAAAAAAACAAAACACAAAATAAAACAAAACAAAAATACTAAATAAAACAAAAGCAAAAACAAAACAAAACAAAACACAAAACAAAAAAACTAAATAAAACAAAAGCAAAAAACAAAACACAAAAAACTAAATAAAACAAAAACACAAAAACAAAACAAAACACAAAATAAAACAACACAAAACAAAACAAAAAATTAATAAACCAAAAGCAAAAAAATAAAACACAAAATAAAACAAAACAAAAAACTATATAAAACAAAAGCATAAACAAAACAAAGCAAAACACTGAATTAAACAAAACAAAAAAATAACACAAAAGCAAAAAACAAAACAAAACACAAAATAAAACAAAACAAAAAAAACTAAATAAAACAAAAGCAAAGAAACACAAAAATCGAAATAAAACAAAACAAAACACAAAATAAAACAAAACAAAAATCTAAATAACACACAAGCAAAAAACAAACAAAAAAACACAAAATAAAACAAAAACAAAAAAAACTAAATAACACAAAAGCAAAAACAAAACACAAAATAAAACAAAACAAAACTAAAAAACTAAATAAAACAAAAGCAAAAAACTAAACACAAAATAAAACAAAACAAAACACAAAAAACTAAATAAAACAAAACACAAAATAAAACAAAACAAAAAAAAACTAAATAACACAAAAGCAAAAAACAAAAAAAACAAAACACAAAATACTAAAAAAAAAAAAAAAACACAAAATTAAACAAAACAAATCCAAAAAACAACATAAAACAAAAGCAAACAAAAAAACACAAAATAAAATAAAATAAATTAAAAATAAGCAAAAACAAAACAAAACAAAACAAAACAAAACAAAACAATGTGTGAATGTTTGGGAAATGGCACAAAACAAGTCTAAAGGGTGATAAAGTTTATCAAACAAACACTAAGTACATAAATACAATAAAGGTCGGTTAGCATCATATCAGATTATTATTTCACTCAAGCAGTGTCACAATATGCTATTGTGCAGACATAGGCCTTGTGGGACATGTCAGGGGAAGCTGGGACCCTGAATGGGCAGAGCTGATGACAAAACTGACTTTGAACTCTGGCGACCCCAAATATTAGGGATCAGTCTAGGAGTAGGTGCTTTAAATTGAGCGGAAAAGTCTTCTGAGAGCTCTCCATATTTTTAATATTCATTCATTCTTTTTCTTTTCTGCTTAGTCCCTGTATTATTCAGGGGTCGCCACAGTTGAATGAACCGACAGCTTTTCCAGCATTTTTTACGCAACCCCACACTGGGAAAGACCCATGTATTTTAGCATTCACACACATACACTATGGCCAACTTAGCTTATTCAATTTACCTGTACCGCATGTCCTCAGCCTTGTGGGGGAAACCGGAGTACCTAGAGGAAACCCACACATGGGGAGAACATGCAAACTCCACATAGAAATGCCAACTGACCCAGCCGGGGCTCGGACCAGTGACCGCTATGGCTATATTTCAATAGATAAAATATAAAATCCATAATATAATAAAATACAATACTGCATATTTTTTTTTAAATATATATATATGTCGGGAGAAAACATTTAACCAAATTTAACCAACAAAAAGTTGGGAAAATAACTTTTCCCAAATTAATAAAAAAAAAATGATAAAAGCAGAATTAATTAATTGTTTGTTTATTTGTTTGTGGATGGGCTGTTGGGAACAAAACAGAAACAAAACAAAACAAAACAAAACAAAACAAAACAAAACAAAACAAAACAAAACAAAACAAAACAAAACAAAACAAAACAAAACAAAACAAAACAAAACAAAACAAAACAAAGAGTGTAAAAATAAAATTAATGCATGAAAGTTTGTGAAATGTCGCAAAACAAATCAAAAGGGAGATTAAGTATATAAAAACAAAGCAACAAATAAAAAAAAAAAAATTTGGTTATCATCATGGTTAATACAAAACAAACATTTAAATAAAATAAAATAAATTACAACCAACAAGAAAAAACATAAAAATAAAAAATAACAATATTTGTGAAATTTTTGAAAATGTCACAAAACAAATGGGTGTTAAAGTCTATCAAACAAAGCAATAAATAAATAAATAAATTAATTAATTAAAATTGTATCTATTACTCCGCCCACATACAGCCAGCAAAAAGCAGACACAACAGATCTAAAGTTTAAAAGATGCTTGCTCAGCTGTTTAACTGTCAGCTTATGATTTGAATCTGGAAGAAAGTAATTCCTCATACAAAAGGGTTTTTGAGACTCTCCATGTTTGATTTTGTTTTTATATACACAATAAAACCGTCAAACTGTTGTATAAACGCAATATCACACTCGTAGCAGTGCCAAATGGCTGTATATCGGCACTGGTGGGGGCACTAAGGCACTCCTTCCACTAGTGCTGATATACAGCCATATCGCACTGCTACTCCTGTCATATTGCTCATTTAAACAATTTATGAAACAAAACAAAAGTAGAAAGAAAATAAAATCAATTACAAAAAACAAGAAACAAAATAAATAAATAAATAAATAAATAAATAAATAAATAAAACAAATGTGTGAAATTTAAGGAAATTTCGCTAAACAAAACTAGGATCATACACTCACCAGACACTTTATTATGCACACATTACTAGTGCCAAGTAAGAACTGCCTTAAACATTTGTGGCATAGATTCAACAAGCTACTGGAAATATTTCTCAGAGATTTTGGTCCATATTGACATGATAGCATCACACAGTTGCTACAGATTTATCGTCTGCACATCCATGATGCGAATCTCCCGTTCCACCACATCCCAAAGATGCTCTATTTGACTGAGTTCTGGTGATTGTGGAGGCCATTTGAGTACAGTGAACTCATTGTCATGTTCAAGAAACCAGTCTGAGATGATTTGTGCTTTATGAAATGGTGCGTTATCCTGCTGGAAGTAGCCATCAGAAGATGGGTACACTGTGGTCATACAGGGATGGACATGGTCAGAAACAAAACTCAGGTAAACTGGTGTGCTGACAAGACATTCAATGTGTTTGACTGATTAGAAATTTGTTAACAATCAGTTTAACAGGTGCACCTAATAAAGTGGCCAGTCAGTGTATAATTTACTAAAAAATATATATATATATAAATCAAAAAAGCAACACACACACAAATGCATGTATACATTAAGTGAAATTTAGTAACACAACTTATCAAAAAAAAAAAAAAAATCTAAAGAAAATAAAACAAATTCCAACCAATAAGATCAACATCAGACCTCTTTTTTTTAATACCAAAGATAAAATATATCATAAAAAATGTCATTCATTCTTCTGAGGTTAATGCTCAACTCAACATACTCTAAAGCCAAGCCGTTTAACTTTTATAACTGCTTATTTCCACTGAAAAATGATGGAAACTATTTGAGTTCATTTTATTTAAGAGTAGCAGACTTTGTGCCCTACTGAGGAAACCGGGCCATGGATGTTTATAAAAGGTCTGCACGGGTCCATAAAGCAGCGGCTCTATTCTGCACTGTTAGCAGGGAGTGTTTCATTCAGACAGTGAGCTGGTCCCTATCCAAACAGCAGGGCTTTGCTTACACCACAGTTAACACCCAAAGCACTGTTTGATTAGGTGCCACGACAGCAAAGATGTCTTACTCACTATATCTCACAGTCAGGCTTAAGGAAAGCAGAGGGGGAAAGGTAAGAAAGCAAGAGGAAGGAGGAGAAAAAGAACAAGTGGGAAAAAGTGGAGGTGGGCCATTTCTGGAACTAGGCCAAAAAATGTGTGTGTGTGTGTGTGGGTACAGAATGAGGCCATGAGATACAGCCGCTTCTAACACAATTAAGCTGCTCCCAAAGGAAATCCAAGCACACCGAGAGCAGCATCACTGTAACTGTCAGCATATGAAACTGCACTGATAGAATGTGTTTACCTCCCAGTATAGATGTATATAGAGTATGTGTGTATATCTGTGTATACTTGTTTATGTGGTTTATGAGGACAAATTTGTAAATGTGGTGATGTTGGTATATGACAAGTTTAAGATGGTTTACGAGGACATGCAGTGTGTCCTCATAATTCAAAACACTTGAAAAAGGTCATACTTAGCCAAATCTTTTTACATATAAAGTTGGGTTTAATGTGGGTTTAGGGGTAGGATAAGGCAAAATTCATTCATTTTCTTGTCGGCTTAGTCCCTTTATTAATCCGGGGTCGCCACTGCGGAATGAACCGCCAACTTATCCAGCAAGTTTTTACGCAGCGGATGCCCTTCCAGCCGCAACCCATCTCTGGGAAACATCCACACACACATTCGCACACACACACTACAAACAATTTAGCCTACCCAGTTCACCTATACCGCATGTCTTTGGACTGTGGGGGAAACCGGAGCACCCGGAGGAAACCCACGCGAAGGCAGGGAGAACATGCAAACTCCACACAGAAACGCCAACTGAGTCGAGGTTCGAACCAGCGACCTTCTTGCTGTGAGGCGACACCACTACCTACTGCGCCACTGCCTCGCCCAGTATGTGTGTATATTTGTGTATACTTGTTTATGTGATTTATGAGGACAAATTTGTAAATGTTGTGATGTTGGTATATGACAAGTTTAAGATGGTTTACGAGGACATGCAGTGTGTCCTCATAATTCAAAACACTTAAAAAAGGTCATACTTAGCCAAATCTTTTTACATTTAAAGTTGGACACGTTTAATGTGGGTTTAGGGGTAGGATAAGGCAAAATTCATTCATTCATTTTCTTGTCGGCTTAGTCCCTTTATTAATCCGGGGTCGCCACTGCGGAATGAACCGCCAACTTATCCAGCAAGTTTTTACGCAGCGGATGCCTTTCCAGCCGCAACCCATCTCTGGGAAATATCCACACACACATTCGCACACACACAATACGGACAATTTAGCCTACCCAATTCACCTGTACCGAATGTCTTTGGACTGTGGGGGAAACCGGAGCACCCGGAGGAAACCCACGCGAAGGCAGGGAGAACATGCAAACTCCACACAGAAACGCCAAGTGAGCCGAGGTTCGAACCAGCGAATTTCTTGCTGTGAGGCGACAGCACTACCTACTGCGCCACTGCCTCGCCCGATAAGGCAATATAATAAGACATTTTTACAGTATAAATTGCACATACTGTAGGTCCTTGTAAACCACATATACAAGTGTGTGTATGTTTAAATAAATACCACCATTACAGTATAAAATTGTGCATATGCTTATTCTGCATTAGACTACATATTCTCTTCTATTAGGATGACCTGGTTCATACTGCAGATCGCCCAAATCCTCAATAACAAATTGTTCAGGACCTCCCTGTAAAATAGCACTAATTTTGATCATTTCATAGGCATGTTTGCACAATTATCTCATTCAGTATAATTTCTTTGGTGAATTGGGTGCTAAAACTACAAAGGCAATCTGTGCAATCAAGTTAATCCGTGGGTGCATTAATGATTAATTTTACTCACCCAAACATGTTTATACATTGGAGTCTTTTTTTTATAGGTTTCCCAGCCTCTTTCTAAGCACATTACTTAGCACATACAGTAGATTTGATTCAACTTTATTGTCAATACACATGTACAAGTGCAAGGCAACGACATGCAGTTTAATTCAATTCAATTCAGCTTTATTTGTATAGCGCTTTTACAATGTAGATTGTGTCAAAGCAGCTTCACATACATGGTCATAGTAACTTGAACAGTGTGGTTCAGGTTTTAGTGTTTAAGTTCAGTTCAGTTCAGTTTAGCTCAGTTCAGTGTGATTTAATCATTACTGAGAGTTCAAACACTGAAGAGCCAATTCATCGATGCGTAGCTCTACCAATCCTGAACCATGCGAGGCAGTGGCGACAGCGGAGAGGGAAAAAAAAACTTCACTAAAAAAAACTAGTTTAGGTCTAACCAGCAGTGCGATAGCAGCAAGTGCAGGAAACAGGTATAAGTTATAAAGTGCAGTTATAGAAAAACTATGGTGATATATACAGATGGATGTACTATGAACGTTATATACAGGTTGTATTAGCTATGCACAGAGCTTTACAATAAATAAATATATGTAGAGGTTGCTATTAATAATAAGAAGTATGCAGATAGATACAATTACAATTGTATTCACCTTATTCTCTACATTGACGAGCGGGCGCTGCCATTCGAATCTTTTTGGCTCGAGACTTCCGGTCTCATTCACTTCCATTCATTTACTGACGTTAAAAACTGCTCGTTACGCTGATTGATGTTGCAATTTGATTTTTTTTTTATTATATTATTCTACTTGGTCTGTATAGTCATGAAAACATTTGTTTGTAGAGCAAGCAGTTTGACCATTTTCTGCCGTTTATTATTCCTAGTCATTTCTCCCATAGGCGACTGAATTGGAAGTTCTAAGACAATCGCGATAACAGGCGCACTTCCGCATTTTCGAATAAGGTCAATATGCACAGTGGGTGTGTACATAATTACAAATGTTCATGTGCAGTGGGTATGTACAGTTCAAATAAGTGAATCAGTGCAATGAATATGTTCAAATGTTGAATAATGCAGTGATTGTGAGAAGTATAGGTTAGAGGAGAGTGGGGAGCCATTTCATTAATATTTTAGTGTTTTAAGCCTAAAGTACTTAACTGTTTTGCTGTTTGATGGGGTATATTGTCTTGAATGAAAATGTTGGTCTGATTGGGTGACAAATGCAAGGAAGGACAATCAGGTTTGGTTCGGGACTCTGGCCTAGCCATTTCATTATTACTTCTGTGTTTTCAGCCTTAAGTAACTACTTTAAATGTTTTGCTGTTTGACAGGGTATATTGTCCTGCATGTGTAATGCTGGGCTGATTTGGTCACAAATGCAAGGAAAGACAATCAGGTTTAGTTCAGAACTCTGGATTAGCCATTTCATTATTATTTCTGTGTTTTCAGCTTAAAGTATTTAAATTTTTTGCTGTTTGATGGGGTATATTTCCTTGTTTGAAAATGTTGGTCTAATTAGGAGACAAATGCAAGGAAAGACAATCAGGTTTAGTTCAGGACTAGGAACTAGCCATTTCATTATTATTTCTGTGCTTTTAGCCTTAAGAAACAACTTTAACTGTTTTGCTGTTTGATGAGGTACATTGCCTTGCATGAAAATGTTGGGCTGACTGGGTGACAAATGCAAGGAAGGACAATCAGGTTTAGTTCAGGACTCTGGACTAGCCGTTTCATTATTATTGCTGTGTTTTCAGCCTAAAGTTTTTCACTGTTTTGCTGTTTGATGGAGTTCATTGTCCTGCATAAAAAATTAATAAAAAATAAAAAAAAAATAAAATAAAATTCACCTGATTGAGCCACAAATGTAAGAAAAGACATTCAGATTTACTCCAGAACACTGGACTAGCCATTTCAGTATTATTTCTGTGTTTTCAGCCTAAAGTATTTAACTGTTTTGCTATTTGTTGGCATCCATTGTCCTGTAGGAAAATGTTGGGCTGTTTGGTTGACAAATGCAACACTGTAAAAAATCCAGGGTTCCACACAATTTATTCATGTTTTCCCAACACACATTGATTAAGTTAACTTAACACTTTTAACAAATTTATGTGCATTAAACATAAAAAATAAGTTGTCCCAGTGAAATCTCAAGAATTGTGTTGTTTCAGCTCATTTTAACTAAGTAGTTTTAACAAGTAAAAAAATGAGTGAGGGAATAACAAGCAGGTTTAGTTCAGGACTCTGGACCAGCCATTTTATTATTATTTCTGTATTTTCAGCCTAAAGTATTTAACTGTTTTGCTGTTTGATGTTGTACATTATCAATCAACAAAAAAAGTCCAGCTGATTGAGTGATAAATGCAAGGAAGGAACTGAATGTTGCTGAATAAGCTTGTGATGAACATTTACATTCACTCTGTCGTCTTTATAAATCAAATAAAAATTGTATTAGTCACATACAGAGTCATAAACAGTACGATATGCAGGGAAATGCTAATACGACTGCCTGTGACCTTAAAAATGATTATCAATAAGAAATATATAATGGAATAAAATAAGAGATACAATAAAATTAAAATATACAAAACAAACTTAGGCATAGAAAATATAGCTAAAACTATTTGATATACAATATAGAAAACTTAGTTATAGATTAACAATATGTACAATAAACAATTTCAGTTATAAAAGACCAAGCTCCAGCAGCAGAAAACATTGCCAAAACATCACACCTCACCTTTGCTGATATACTGCATACACTTTTAGTTCAGTCTTTCTACAGAATGAATGTTTGAAGCAGAATTCAACATGCTCCTTCAGGCTTTCAGTCTAAATTATCTTAAACGCCAAGACACTGAATGACATGACAAATCTTTTAGAGATCAGAATCGTCCTTTTTTACATTATTGGGTCATCTTGTGCATTTGTCTTTCATGAATGACCAGCATTTCTAAAGACTTGAATGAATTGGTGTCATTGTAAACATACAATATTCTAGAAGCCACATATTTGGAAACACGAGCATCTCTTGCTGTGGCTAAAACGGCTGACAACCTGCTGTTGGAGAGTTTTGTCACTTTAGAACGGCTCAGCATCTTGCACAGTCAGTGAAAACTGGAAGATTAGACTAAATAGGCCAGTTAAATAGGGTTTGTCAGATAATTAAAGGATTTACTACCAGGTGCTTAACGCCACATAAAGACTAATAACAGGGAGGAATCTGCAAGTGTTCTTTATTTTTTTATTTTTTTTTATACTGTGCTAGAGAATATCTGTTATGAAATATGGTTAAATTTATCATGATCTAAGCTTTAAAAAAAACTGTTATTTTACCTTGTCGTCAGCATAACTTCAAATAGCACTAAGCAGTGATCTTGAAATTAAGTTATATGTTAAAAATCTATATATTTTATTTATTTTTTTATTTTTATTTATTTTTTATTTTATTTTATTTTATTTTATTTTATTTTATTTTATTTTATTTTATTTTATTTATTGATGCACTGAAATAAAATGCTTTGTAATAACTATTTTTTAATGCATTAAACAATATAAAAGTGATTTTGTACTTTCTATTTTACTGGATAAACTAAATTATACTTATTTTAGCAACAACAAACTAGCCAATAAAATAACCACCATTTAAAAAATACAGTTTTAATGATAGTGAATGAGTTGAGATGTGTCATTTTACTAGCATTGCCATGACAGAACAGTAGCGCTAATGTAAGCAGCATGAACAAGTATGCTATATAGAAAAGCCCTCTTGGCGCATTATTTAAGTGTACTTTTTACGATGGTCATGTGTGGTAAATGCTTGGGTAAGTCTATGTGTACATAAGCAGAATATACACAAAGATATTTAGAACTTTGCCCCTGGTTTCATTTTCAATACTCTACATTTGCATTGTTGTTCAATGTAAATATGTGCTTGACAAATGTGTGTGACCATTACAACTCGTTTTTTTAGACGCTGTGTCAAATTGAAAGAACTGCTCATCACTGTTAGTTCCACAGCAGTGGACAAATCAGAAAAGCTCGGAGGCAGGGCAACCATTGCCAGTTTCTGTTTACAGGCACCCGACGGCTGTGTTTGGATACTTTCCTGATTTATTCAGTGCTTAAAAAAAAAAAAAAAAAAAAAAATATTCTTGAGGACTGACTCTCGTGTGTTTAGAAACAAAGATTGGTGTGTTCGAGCCCTTATAAGTTTTATACCGCAGCACTTTCTGCATCATTCACTACTCACAGTGAATATGGATAGAAGCAGAGTAAAACTAAACACTAAACATTTGCCTTTTTTTTTTGGCTCATATATTTTGCCAGTTTCTCTTTTCCGTTATATAATAATAATGGGAGAATGCCATTTTAAGGCAATACTTTTCAGCACCCAAACAAATAATTATCAGTATATTCAGGAAAACAAAAACAAAACTGGGACTCTATATCTAGATGGATGGATGGATGGATGGATGGATGGATGGATGGATGGATGGATGGATGGATGGATGGATGGATGGATGGATGGATGGATGGATGGATGGATGGATGGATGGATGGATGGATGGATGGATGGATGGATGGATGGATGGATGGATGGATAGACAGACAGACAGACAGACAGACAGACAGACAGACAGACAGACAGACAGACAGACAGACAGACAGACAGACAGACAGACAGACAGACAGACAGATAGATAGATAGATAGATAGATAGATAGATAGATAGATAGATAGATAGATAGATAGATAGATAGATATATGGATGGATAGATGGATGGATGGATGGATGGATGGATGGATGGATGGATGGATGGATAGATTAAATAAATAAAAAAATAAATACAATTATTGTAATTTATTATTATTTTAATTAATTAATATTAATGTATTTATTTATTTATTTTTTATTACTACTGTTTACTATGTTTTTTTATATATGTATGTTCTTTTAATTGTAAACTTTATAGACAGAGATATAAATTTTTCCCATTATTTTCTGAGTATACAGATTTATTTATTTATTTTTTAAATATATATAAAAAGGTGCTTTGGTTAATGAAACTCAGACACCGTCCACTTGTGGTTTTAGGCTCAGACACACAATGTTTGCGATGCTCTCAACAAGATTAAAAGCGAATCCTGTGAGCTAGTATCAAAGCGTCGGAGATGTGAGGATGAGAGAGACAGACACACTGAGAACTGTGACAGGCCTGAGGAGATTAATCTGGAAATGGACATGTGGATGATAAGGAATCGACTGGCTGCTGTTGCTGCTGCTGGATTTATTGCACATTTAACTCTCTCTGTCTCACACACGCTGGCGAGAGGCCAACCAGACGCCTGCTACCACTGCCCGTCCTGCACAATGAGGATAAATCGGGCTTGTTTTACAACACACACACACACACAAAAAGCAACACTATCTTTATTGAGTTTTCTCTCAGTTTTCTCATTCTCGGTGGACCACTTACACTGAGCTTTATAATGCAGTTCCTATTGCAAGACACCATAAACAATACCATTTAAAAGTCTATACATACTTTCATTATTAACACTGATATTTAGGATACTTTGAACTTTAAAACCTTAAAACTAATACCTAAAAAATACCTTAAAACCTAAAAAGGACACCTGATTTTAAAAGGGGACCTACATGTATTATGCTCCTTTTTACAAGATGTAAAATAAGTCACTGATGTCCCTACAGTATGTGTATCAGATCGGGCGATCAATTGACTCAGGTTTCTTTACATTTAAAGTTGTTTTTTGTTTTTTTTTCTGAATTTTCAACCAATAACAATAAACTCTGGTCAAAAGACTGTGTTGCTCCATCTTTCTTTGACTTTTCTATATCGTAATAAACCTTAAACAGTCCAATAAGGGTGGAGCAATCCATTACAAACAAAAGAGTAGGGGTGAAACCAGCAAACATACACAACTAAACATATAAACAGTTAATACATTATATTTAATCAAATTATGGCTCTTAAGGCTCCTACACACCGGGACGTTTTTTGTTTGCGTTTATCGTCAGCGTTTTACGAGACGTTTTTCAGTGTTTAAACCCAAGCACTTTTCACTGGCGTCAAGCAGACGAGTATGCTAAATCACTCTTTTGGCGTTAGATGGCGCTGCACAACTATAAGCTTCTGACACCCGCTTATAACACAGAAGAAGTGAAGAAGTGGAAGTTCACAGTCACACGCATGTTGTTAAAGTTGCTGGTGACTCGAACAAGCATGGATGGTTCAAGCAGCCGTTCCAGCTCTAGCGATGATATGATTATTGTTTACCAGTGCAATAAGCAGCTGCACGTTCATATCGCCTCTGGGCATCTTCTTCAATGTGCGCTCGCATTGACAGTTTTGCGCTTGAGCGCCTCCAAGTGCTGTTTACAGTAACTTCAGCAGCTCCATGCACGTAAACAAAGGTGCCGATCTGATTGGTGGAGAAGGTTTTGACGCCGTGCGTCAAAACAAAAAAAACGTGCATGAGGTGTTTTTTTTTTTAAATGACGCTTTTGCGCCTGCTGTTTTGCGCGTTGGTATGCACAATCACATTGACGCCCTTTATTTAGTTACGAGGCGTTAAACGTCAACAGAAAACGTGAGCAAAAAACGTCTCAGTGTGCACGGGAAGTTTCCGTTCAAAATACCCCACAAATGTTTTATAACTCTTTGAAATTGCCTCTTTTAGGTTTTGATCTGAATTATGCCAATTTGGTGACTATCGTTTTAAATTCCAATAAAATTATGCTATCCCTATGTGTCACTATAACGGTAGATTCAAAAACAAGACTAAAGCCGCGGTCATGCTGCACAGAACAAAAACTCAAGCTCGTGCGACAGGTTTCGCAGTTCGTTGCATTGCAAAGTTCCAACTCTGATCCGCAAAATCGCACCACATAAGTTCATGAGACCAATAGAAGATCAAAACTCACTTTTTTTTTTCATCTTGGGCACAAATTACTTGTTGATGCCAGAGGAAAACGGCCAGACTGGTTCGAGCTGATAGAAAAGCAACAGTAAGTCAAATAACCACTTCTTACAACCGAGGTATGCAGAAGAGCATCTATGAATGCACAACACGTTCAACCTTGAGGCGGATGAGCAGAAGAAGATGACAACAGGTGCCATTCCTGTCAGCTAAGAACAGAAAACTGAGGCTACAATTCGCACAGGCTCACCAAATTCGAACAATAGAAGATTGGAAAAACATTGCCTGGTCTGATGAGTCTCGATTTCTGCTGCGACATTTGGATGGTAGGGTCAGAATTTGGCATCAACAACATGAAAGCATGGATCCAACCTGCCGTATCAACAGTTCAGGCTGGTGGTGGTGGTGTAATGGTGTGGGAGAAATTTTCTTTGAATACTTTGGGCCCGTTAATACCAATTAAGCATCGTGTCAAGACCACAGCCTACCTGAGTATTGTTGCTGACCATGTCTACCCCTTTATGACCACAGTGTACTCATCTTCTGATGGCTACTTCCAGCAGGATAACACACCATGTCATAAAGCGCGAATCATCTCAGACTGGTTTCTTGAACATGACAATGAGTTCACTGTACTCAAATGGCCTCCACAGTCACCAGAACTCAATCCAATTGAGCATCTTTAGGATGTAGTGGAATGGGATATTCGTATCATGGATGTGCAGCCGACAAATCTGCAGCAACTGCGTGATGCTATCGTGTCAATATGGAGCAAAATCTCAGAGGAATTTTTCCCGTACCTTGTTGAATCTGTGCCATGAAGGATTAAGGCAGTTCTGAATAGTGGACCAACCCAGTACTTGTAAAGTGTACCTAATAAAGTGGCCGGTGAGTGTAGTATACGTAACATTGATACTATTTTGTAATTTAAGAAAGATTCCTTGAACGATGATGTTGTGACAGCATCTACCATATGTATAGTTTCAGTATATCACACAGCTCCCAAAACATGACTAAAAATTTATCTTACAGCGAAATAAGCTTGCATATAACTAAATAATGATTAAATTAAGTTCCTTTGGCCCTCTTAACGGCAACCTTGTTTTTAAAATAGCACATTTCAACAAACACACAATATTATTAATGAGTGAAACAGCGCTAATGAGAATTCTAGCAGTGGTCTATGGCCTGTGCACAAATAAATGCTCTATTTGTTATTCAGAAACTATTTTTGGAAGAAAAAGTAAGCATTCAGGAAAAAACTTCAGCTAATACGAAAATCAAAATTAATTTTGTCAACAAAAAGCACACAAGACTTCAGACATCTACTACAAATCATAGCGACAAATGCCTCAGCAAAATGAAGTTCTGAGAAGAGAGATGTGTGTGCAGACGATTAACTTCTGGACATTCTTAGTGTGTGTGCGTGTGTGTGTGTGTGCACATGAGATGGTTTGGAGCTGCTGAAGAAAGCCTGTGTGTTGTGTGTGTACACAGGCTTAAAGTTCATAGCAGAATCACAGAGTCAGACATCGCTGGCAGAGGATTAACGGCAGCAAAGCAATTATACTGCTTTACGCTTCCGTTCACCGCACCTGAACATACAACACTGACTTCTGCAGGTCAGCCCACTGTATATCTATGTGTTTGTGGGTGTGTGTGTGTGTTTGTATATGTGTGTGCTGCTATGAAGAAATAGAGGTGTTCTCCAGGGATCTGTCTAAGCACAATCACCTACATCAGGGGTGGTCAACCCTGTTCCTGGACAGCCACCTTCCAGCAGATTTCAGTTTACTATATCAAACACACCTGAACCGATTACTTAGGACCTGAACACCACGTGATAATTACAGGCAGGTGTGCTTGATATGGGTTGGAACTGAAATCTGCAGGTCGGTGGCTCTCCAGGAATAGGGTTGGCCACCAATGAAGTGGAAGGAGACTTTGTTGGAAGAAATGGAAGAAGAGTTTGTATTCACTTCCAAACCAGATCTGGTGCAGTTTGAAAAAATGAAAGCAACATGACTTCAAGAAAATAAAGGAATTTGCAAAGGAAAGGCTAAACAAACCCACATACATATATAATAACAACTGTGCTATATAAGCCTTGATGTATTAGTTACATCAAATGCAGACTGCTCTCCGGTGGCCAACCAATCCTCTGATAACAAGTCCAGCTCTTGCTCGGCCAAACAAAACTAAATCCATGAGAGAATGCTTTATTCTCACACACATACAATTTTATTTGAATCTAAAAGAGGACATTGCAAAGACTACTTCTCTTTTTATGAAGCCGAATCAAATATTTTTCCTTTTTCAAATAATTCCCACATGAAGCTTATGCCTAGTTTAGACTGCGTGATTTTAGCCCCGATTGTGGCTCGCCGACAGGTTTTGAGAAATCGCAGACAAATGCCTGAAATCACAGGCAAATTGCTGCTCGTGCACGTGAGTGACAATCACACAGTATGAACTTTCAAAGACGCGATCTGAGAGAATCGCCGATGAGTCGCCGATGCCTGTGAGATATTTGGTGTGCTAAATATCTGGAGCTGTCGGCGATTCAAATCATGCCGTGTGAATTGAGTTTTGACTGAAAATAACATCGGCGATCGCCTACAGCCAATGAGAAAGCAGCATTCACTTGTGTGTGCGTGTGTGTATACCTGCTGCAGGCCAGCGGGAGGCTGGGGGAGAAGTTAAAAGCGCTCTTTTTCAGTTTATTTGGACCCATGAAATGGAGGAAAAACCAGTGGAGGTTTGACGGGACTCAGGAGCAACTGTGTCTGTTTGACGTTTCATACAGAAAGAAATTAGTTTATTATCAACGTTGAGGAGAAATGGCTAATTCTTTAAACCCAGGTGAGAAAACACGTACATGTTCTACCCCATTAAAGGCTTCTTTCTCATTATGTAGGTAATAACAAAAGATATACTGCATGTTTTTGGCTGTGAGACGTTGTTTGGACGAAGTTGTCGGCGATTCTTCTTATAGTAAAGTCATGCAATGTGAATGTCCAGGTCGCCGATCCATCTTGCAGTGTAAACAAAGCATCGACGAAACACAAGCCCAGATAGTCATGCAGTGTGAAAACATCTGTGACATGACTACTTTGAAAATCATGCAGTCTGAACTCGGCATTATCAGATCATTTTTCACAGTTTTTCCAACAATATTTTTTTCTTCTAGAAAAAGTCTTATTTGTTTTATTTTGGCTAGAATAAAAGCAGTATTTAATTTTTAAAACCATTTCAAGGTCAGTATTATTAGCCCCTTTAAGCTATATTTTTATACACATCATTGAATATTACATTATTATATACATTATTATGAACATTATTGAGCAAGTCTGCGGTGAGATAAAGAAGGAGGCACTGAAGATGAATCCAAATAATCTTGATGAACTCTGGGATATAAATACTTGATTATCTACAAAACAAACCATCATGATACATTGATTTGCATTATTAACCTAATGGCTAACCTAGTTAAGCCTTTGAATGTCTCTTTAAGCTGAATACTAGTATCTTGAAAATATCTAGTGAAATATTATGTACTGTCATCATAGCAAATATAAAATAAATCAGTTATTAGCAATAAGTTATTAATGCTATTGTTTAAATTTGTGTTGAAAAACTATCCAGGAGGTCTAATAATTCTGACTTCAACTATATGTATAATACACACACACACACATAGGGCCCTACCAAGGCACAACGCAATCGTTGTTTGCTAGTTTCAGCTTAGCGCAAGAGTCGTTTTGGCGTTTTGCGCCAATCTGTTTAAATTGCAAATGCATTTGCGCTTACTGTATATGTGCGCCCATAGGCATTGTGGTCAAAAAAAGAAGCCATGTTGAGGCGCATTGCAGGCGCGTTGCTATTTTGAGAAACTATAATAGATTTTTCAATAGACCAGAACAACGCCGGTCTATTGTCCAGCGCAGAGCCCTTTAGTTGTGCGCCTTGCTTACTGCTTAATACACACAAGATGTAGAGCAATACGCAAATATCTTTACATATGAAAAAGAATAAACATATTAAGGATATATAAATAGGATATAATAAGAATAGGTTATAAATATAAAGGATTAAAATATTACAAAACATATTATTTTCTAGCCTACATAAATATAAAAACCAAACTTTCATGCCTTCTTCATCTCAGAGGCTTTTTCAGTTTATTTGTGACAATTTGCTTTGGTATTATGTTAAAATTATGAGCAGTATTATTTATTATATCCATATTTATTTTTGTTTATTAAAAACAAGCTTAGATCTTCCCACCTGTCAGGTTTCAGACCATATGGGGCACAGCAGGTGTATATGGATATAAATCAGTTTTTTGACCACACTTATTGGTTGTTTATTATTGTTCATTTATTCGTTTGCTGGAAATTAGAATTGAATTTAGAAATAGTTTTGAAACAAATCTTTGCGCTTAACAAACAAAATTAATTATTTATAGGCTAATTGATGTCTGTGCGTACAAGGTTTCCCTTTCCACGAGAGCAAAAGTGAAAGTAGATAATGAGGAGGCCTTACCTGTCATTCTTGCGCTGCAGATGCTCTGTTTAACTGTTTTCTTGCTAGTGAATTGTTCAGTTTTTCCACTTACAAAGTCGTCATGTAAATAGCAAATGCGCTATGGTGCGTTGCAACTGGCTCTTAAAGGGAATGGGGGATAAGACTCTGATCTGTTTATTCTCAAAACACACCTATAACTCATTAAGAAAATAAGCTCAACCCTTTTAGACCATGCGCCATGGCGCAAAGTGGATTTTCCATCCTTATATTAGCAAAAGTGGATTCTGACACGCCCTGAATGCGTTTGTGCCCTGCTTTGCGCAAGGATTGTCAAAATAGAGCCCATTATGTCAAAACACACTTTTAATTGGATGTGATTAATCACAATTAATCTTTGTCCAGCACTAATATAAAGTAGCCTGAGAGACATTGTATTTGTTAGAGCTCAGTTATGAAGAAGAAAATGTTCTAAAAATATAGCCAAGAAATCTTTCCCACACACTCACACTGTGACTTCCATGTAAACCTAGATGTATTACTTGCACTGAACCCAGACTTGTCACCAACCGAGCCCCAAATAACAAGTTTTGCTTTTGCCCGGCCAATTGAAACAGAAAATCCAAGAGAGAGTGCCGTATCTACACACACACACACACACACACACACACACACACACACACACACACACACACACACACACATACACAAACCTTGGTCAACACGCAGCTCCTGGAGAATTAATCTTGAGAATTGTGCTGTCCGGCTTCCTCCAATTAAGCAGTGTGCTGTCAGCCGTTGACGCGCTCCCAGCAGACGTTTCTGAGGAAATCATTTAGGTTCTGATGGAGGCTCGAGGCGATTCGGGCCAGTCCCGCAGAGAGAAGCACGAGCCCCCAGAGAGAGAGAGACAGTGAGTCTGAGAGCGAGACAGACGTCCACTCAACCCCCTGAGGTGCTCACAGAAATGGACACGGAGATGGAGAAATGCTTGATTGTCAGTGAAGCCGTGGCGATGTGCTTTTGTATGTGCAGATTCATGTGAGCTGACTTTCTGTAAATCAATCATCATGTACTGTATATCAGATCATTTTCTAATAGTTCAGAGGTGCGTTTCCCAAGCAACAACATACTGTAAGCATGGCTGAACTATCATAGTATGATGCATCATTTGGGAAAAGGATGATGTAGTGAAGAGTGTTTCCCAAAACCGTAGTTTCTCTGTCGCAGATCCAGCGTTTGAACCACATTAGTGATACTGTAAAACGTCCGGATGCTTACATAATGATGCTCTAAACAGGAAGGAGTAACAACTTCTTTAGAGAAAGACCACATAACTTTTTTGTGAGAAAATATTTTATACTCCTACATTTTTTAAAATTCTATTTTAATTGTAGTAAAAACATGCACTCGTTTTCCATATTAAATCAAATATATGTAAATGTTTTCTTTACAAATATTACCACTTACAAAAAGCAGACACGTAATCTAATATCATATATAAAGCATCATGTTAAGGGTTTTAGTGTATAGTAGGTCATTTATTGAGAAATAAAAATCTCTCTCTCTCTCTCTCTCTCTCTGTGTGTGTGTGTGTATATATATATATATGAACAATATCACACGAGTAGCAATGCAAAATGACTGTATATCGGCACTGGTGGGAGGCATGCGTTGGCACGAGGCCACAGGCCAGCCATATCGCACTGCTACTCGTGTGATATTGCATTTAAACAACAGTTTGATGGCATAATTGGGTATATAAAAACAAAATCAAACATGGCGAGTCTCAAAAACCCTTTTCTATGAGGAACTACTTTCTTACGCATTGGATTTAAATCATAATCTGACAGTTAAACAGCTGAAAATTATCTTTTAAACTTTAGATCTGTAGTGTCTGCTTTTTGATGGCTGTATGTGGGCGGAGTAATACACAAAGGGTAAAGAGGCTGTACGGCTGCTAATATTACTTAAATATATCACGGCTATCAGCCAATCAGATTCGAGAACCAGACAGAACTGTTATGTAAATATATATATATATATATATATATATATATATATGAAGAAAATATAGCTTAAAGGGGCTAATAATTTTGTCCTTAAAATTGTGTTTAAAAAATTATAAACTGCTTTTATTCAAGCCAAAATTAAATAAATATTATCAGACATACTGTGAAAATTCCCTTGCTCCGTTAAACAACATTTGGGAAATATTTCAAAAGGAATAAAAAAATCAAAGGGGGCTAATAATTCTGCTTCAACTGTACATATACAAGACACACACCTAGAATTATGGCACCAGCAATGTTATGGAACAATAGATTCACTTTTGACTTAATAATAGTAATAATTAAACTTATGAATATCTCATAATAACTTGATTTAATATAATACCTAAGCTTGAATAATGGTATACACATAATAACTGAACAAATAATGTTGAAAGATGAAAGGAATTATAAAGTGATTTTTTAAATACAAATGTGTCTTCATATAAAGATGCTACATTACTTATTTAATTCTGTGAAAACATCTTTGCCCTGTTGAACATTATTTGGGAAATACATGTTTTTTTCTGTCAAAGCTGCTTAACATAATAGATTATAGTCAATTGAAACTGTGTCAGTCCAGTTTTCAGAGTTGGAGTTCAGTTTAGTTCAGTTCAGCATGGTTTAATTTTCACTGCTCCAAACACTGAAGAGCAATCCATCGATTGGAGTTCCACAACTCTTACTATAACTGTGTAAATAGCATTCACATTAACGGTTGGTTATATCTGTAAATGTAAACCAATTGTAAAGAAATCACATTTTCATATTAAAGTAATGTATTAAAGAGACAGTTGAGTATACCTACTGCTGTCTGTGCTTTTAATATCACACTATAACAGAAAAATCACTCCTAATAGTTAAACTACCTTATTGTTTCTCTGTATAACTGCTAGATGCTTTGCAAGCCATTTCTAGCAGCAACTCAATGAAAGGAAAAAAAAATCATTTTCTAACTGTCTGAGACAGTAAAATGACCAGGTGTTATAGTACAGGGCTTTATCAGAGCAGGTGTTGGGCTAAATCGCAAATTGCCATCTGTATGTGTTTCACTGAACGCCATTTTAGACTCTAAATGGTGAATTAAAATGCTGAGAGGACTTGCCAGCTCTTCAGGACTGCAAACACTAACTGCCACCTTTACATGTTTTTTTTTTTCTTTCTGTTTTTGTTTTTCTTTGTGCTGGATTGTACTTCTTCAATTCAGCAGAAAACTACAGATAACTGGAGTATGCTACAGAAAAAAAAAAAAAAAAAACATCTATAAATAAACAACTTCACAACAATTTTTTTTTTTTTTTTAACAAAATAAAACTTTATTCAGTATGTTTAGCTTTTCTTTGTATGTGAAATGTATTTTCGATTTCTGGGTGACAATAGTTGTACACATTATTTATATATTTATTTATTTATTTATTTATTTATTTATTTATTTATTTATTTTTTCACTCAAACAATGCTGCTTGTTTAAACAACTTATTTAAAACGAGTTTAAGTTTTTTGGGGGACAACTTAATTGTTTTAAGGTTAATCCAAACATTCCTTAAATTTGTAAAAACAATTAAGTTAATTTAATCGATTTGTCTTGGGACAACATGAAGGAACTGTGTGGAACCCTGCATTTCTTACAGTGTTCTTCATCTGTTTTGACTTAAAAATAAAATTTCACAAAGTAAAAAAAACAACAAAAAATAACTAAAATAATACATAATTTAAAGTATTAAAAATGTGAAAGAAAACAGAAAAAAGACAAGCTAATTCAAAATATTAAACTGCAGATATTAAACTTCTGCTAAATAAAGCTAAATAATATGCTAAAACGGGGCAGTTTATCACAGATCTGCTGTGTTATGAAACCTGTTCCCTCTACTATAAATTAGATGTGCTAAAACAGTAAATATTTCTTAAATAAATTCGATCCAAAAAAAAAAAAAAATCACCCAGAGGCTGTTTAAAATAAGAATAAAACAAGTTATTTCTGTGTGTTCAACATGTTTTTTGGAAAGAAATAAATGTATTAGTAGAGGCATCCAAAAAAATAAAATAAATGCAGTAATTGAATTTGTGATTAAAGAAGACCACAGCAACAAAAACCCAAACACACACACACACACACACACACACACACACACACACACACACACACACACACACACACACACACACACACACATACACACACACATACAGCTATCTTTATGTGGACTTCCCATAGACACATTTTTATACTGTACTGACTGTATTTTCTATCCCCACCTCAAGCCAACCCTACTCCTAAACCCATCCCTCACAGGAAACAGTCTGCATTTTTACATTTTCAAAATACTTCATTCTGTGTGATTTATGAGCCATTTTCATCATGAGGACCAAAAAACTGTCTCCACAAGGTCAACATTTACTGGTATTTCTAAAATTGCATTTCACTACAGTGAACTGCCACTCATAGCAGTTGCTATAGTTACTACCTATGTTTGGGGGAAGTGTATTTATTTCAAACTGTGATCAAAACTGCCAGAAACCAAACACAGTAGCCCCTTTCACACATACAGACCTTTCCGGAAAATTGCCGGCAATTTTCCGGAAAGGTTGTATGTGTGAACAGGTCCTTTTTGAAAATACCGGTAAATTCGTTCTGGCTATTTTCCGGAAAGAGAAGTTGTAACATTACCGGCAATTTGCCGGAATGCTGCGCTGTGTGAATGCAGAAGGAAGATTCCCGTAATAAGCGCGTGCACGTCTAGAGCGTGCTGACGTGAGACGTCTGCTTTAGCCAATTACAACAGTCAGACGCATTTACGTCCGCGCGGTTTGTGAGAATAAAAACCTTTGAATATTTTTCCAGACACATTTAGCTGCTAGAAGTTAGTCAGATCACGTTTATATGTTCTTCTTAATGCCAACTGTGTAAATAATCATCGATGAGATGCTTATGATAAGCCGTTTGTTTACCTTCAAGCTTTGCGTGTGCCTATGAGCGCCTGCACACGCAAATATTATGAACATCTCGACATGCGAAAGTGATCCTGCGAAAGTTGTTTACAATATTGATCATCCACAGAGTTTGTAATTTAGGCAAATGTTTACAAATACAAGCGCAGCCGTTTAAAGCTCATTTGTGGTGAATGATGTCAGAATTTACCGGTATTTTGGAATGGATGTGTGAATGCTCTTTTCCGAAAAATTTCCGTAACGTCCTCGCCTGTGTGAACAGCGCTTTTTTGAACATACCGGTAAAGTCGTTCCGTAAATTTTCCGGATATTTTCCGGTATCACTGTGTGAAAGGGGCTAATGGCTGCGTCCGAAACCGCCTACTGCTCAGTACTGCATTTGAATTTAAAGTTACTAGTCGGGCGTTAGAAAAGTATGTTCTGTACAATATGAATGAGAGAAGTATGAATGGAATTCAGACGTACATTTTGTCATGGTCACGTGACCTACTTGCGTCAGTTGCATCGCTTCACTCCCGTTTATAAATTCTCTTGTGGGGCATCATGGGATAACACAGCTTGCATGGGATGCACACTTCAGAATCTCGCCAGAAGAGGTCATTCGGGTACTTCTAGCATACTGATTTTTGAATTCAATGAATTCAGATATACTACTCGGCTCACGTACTGATTTTACCGTACCATATAGAATGGTAGTATGTGGTTTCGGACACAGCCTAAAGAATACACAACATGATTCTCTTACTGTATATAGTTTTGAATTAGGAAAAATGTGTAACAGTCAATATAGCAAATGAAGCTCCGTCTACAAGTAGAGGAGCCAATCACTGATCGCTCTAGACTGATGCTTCTCTGGGGGAGAAGCTCAGACCAGACATGTGTTTTTACGACAGTGTTTTTGTGCTCAACAAACACACTCGATTCTCAGAGAATACTAGCTTCACAGACATAAGAAATATATCCACATTAAGCTTGAAATCTGTGTTTTTAAATGAACCAACTACACTTAAAACAAAAGTTTCCTGGTTTTGTAATCTGTATGAAATGAACGTGAGGTACAGTCCGTCCTGTCAAACACACATCACATGACAGGAACTACTCAAACACTACACTCAAACACAAATTGTAAACAAAGTGTTGCTGTCATTTCTGGAGGAGATTCACCATCAAGACCAAGTTGTGAATTACTTCAGAAAAGCAGCCCGATCAGACGATCATTATCCAGAGGATGATAATGTGTACCTGACCATAAATGAGTTTGGTGCCGTGATCTTGTTCCTTTTGAGTGCCCATGCGTATTAGCTCAGGCAACTGTAAAATATATAGATTTTGTTGCATTCGAACGTTTAGAAACTAAACTTACAAGATTCCAAATATGTAATGTAATTGTAATGTAAACTGTTTTGGAGAATTTGATGTTTTCTCATTCAGACAGAATGCCCGAGCATACTGCCCGAGAGGCATTTCAAAGATGGCCGTCAAGTGAAATAACTTGCCTTAAAGGGACTTTGCTGGATCTACCTGTGCATTTCAAAAACAATGATAATCAGCCAATCAGAATCAAGAATTTCAACAGACCATGGAATAAATAAATAAATAAATAAATACAGGTAAAGAATTATTAGCCCACCTAAATTATTAGACACATTTCTAAACATAATATTTCTAGTAACTAACTTCTAATAGCTGATTTCTTTTATCTTTGCTATGATGACAGTAAATAATATTTTATTAGATATTTTTCAAGATACTAGTATTCACCATCTAGGTTCTGTAAATAATCAAGAAAAAAGCTTAAAGAGGCTAATAATATTGATCCTATTTTTTTTACTTTTATTCTAGCCAAAATAAAACAAATAAGACTTACTTCAGAAGAAAAAAATATTATTATTATTATTATTATTATTATTATTATTATATTTTTGTCGACAAGAAAAAAAAGTGTTGCTGTTGGTATAAGTTTTATATTTAATAATATTGTGACATTCAAGATTTGTCAAGTCAGACAGTTAACTCAAAACAGCAATCACTAGTCTCTCCTCTATCTTAAAAAGTCTCCGTGGTCGGCTTGATAACAGAAACACTGCTGTCACCTCAACGAAAACCCGCCTCTGCTTTCATTTGATTGGATAACGAAAAGACGTGAGTGACATGTCATGCTTTTTCTGCTCAGACTTGGTATTTTTCAATTGCTAGCACACAGTGCGCAACGGCAAAAACGCGAGGCGCAACTGGTGGTTAAAACACGCAGGGTGCATAAGAAAACGCTCATGGCCATTAGTTAACCAGTCAAAAGATGTGCCTCTCATACCAAAAGCATGTTGTGATCAACCCCTTAAACATAATTTTGGAAATGTTTAAAAAATAAAAAATTCACAGGGAGGCTAATAAGTTTGACTTCAACTGTATATACAAGTAATACAAGTAATATATCTTCTTTCATTTTAAACACATGATCCATCTAAACATTCTCATCAGCAAGCTCAATTTGAGCAACATCTTCCTGCTGGTGTAAATTTGAGCTCTCCAAGTGCTTGTGAAGTGATGTTCTGACCTGAGCGCTTGAGTTTAATGTTAATGATGATTAGAATAGCACTAATAGGAGGATGATGATGATGATGATGAGAATGACTCACTGGTGCAGGGCATGTCTGGCTGCTCTCCGTCTGCTCGGTAGTAGCCGTTCCTGCAGACGCAGATGGTGGCCGCTTCAGATGTAGATCTGCTGTTGGCTGGACACTGAGAACACAGACCCGGCCCTTGACTAGCCTTGAATGTTCCTGGAGGACACGCTGGGGAAAGAAGAGTGAGAAAGATGTTGTTAGTGAGAGTTTTTATAGCTTTAGTGGACCCTTTAGTGGCGGATAGAGTAAATCAACCACTTGGGTTAAAGTACAGATAACTCTTATTAGAGTATTACTTCAGTAAAAGCCCTCTTATTTGATTTTTCTGCAGTTAAAGTAGAAAAGTATTTGACTACATGAAAAAATATAATGTATAAACAATAATACTGTACATAGACAATATAAATACATGGATTTTGTAGCATAATATACAACACCATCCCAGACAATATAACACTTTAAACTGTTAAAAATGTTAATAAAAGTCACCTTTTCCAACTGTTCAAGGTTAAAAATTGTTAGAAGAAAGATCAAGATCCTATAATGCAAAAAAATAAAAATATAAAACAATAAAAACATCAATCGCAAAATAGAAAAAACTGCTAATTTATTATTTTATTGAACCTGGTGGTTCCAAACATCTTCCACTTATGGATGATGGAGGTCATTGTGCTCATTGAAACTTTCAGAGGAGCAGAAATGTTTTGTAACCTTCTCCAGTCTTGTGCCTCGAGACAATCCTGTATCAGAGGTCTACAGACAATTGCTTGATTTGTGCTTTGACATGCACTGTCAACCCTTAGGCCTTATGAAGACAGGTGTATGCCTTTTCAAATCATGCCCAATCAACTGAATTTACCACAGATGAACCTCAGTTAAGCTGCTGAAACATCTTAGGAATGATCAGAGGAAACAGAATGTACCTGAGCTCAATTTAGAGCTTCACGGAAAAGTCTGTAAATACTTATGTACGTGATTTTCCAGGTTTTTTTTATTTTTAATAAATTTGCAACAATTTCAAAAACTATTTTTTCACATGGTCATTATAGGGTATTGTGTGTAGAACTTTGAGGAAATAAATTAATTTAATCCATTTTGGAATAAGGCTGTAACATAAAAAATGTGGAAAAAATGAAATGCTATACATAATTTCCAGATGCAGTGGATATAAAAGTTGTCTGTGTTAACAGGGAAGCTAATTGAAAATAAAAGTTAAATGGATTTGCAAAAAAGCAAACAGTGTTTTTTTTTTTGTTTGTTTTTTTGTTTGCCAACATGATGATGAAAAGAATGACGACAAATGAGAAGCTATTAATGTGCCATATATCACTTGGGATGCAACTCAAACATGCTATTGTTTCAGAATGCACTGCTGACAGAGTGTCTGAAGGAGTTAGTGTCAGTTTACTTCAGACTAAAAATGTGTTTGTGAGAGCAAAGCTTGTATTTGTTCCTGTTTAAGAGCAGGGTGAGACGTTTCCTGTTTGCAAGGCCTGTTTCAAGAGAAATGAGTGAAAAGGTGCTCCCAAGACACGTCAGTCAACCTGATGTCAGCACAAGCACAGAAGAAAGGCTAGAAGTGTTTCTTATTGGATTTAAAAAAAAGAAAGACCAGTCTGACTCTTTCAGAGAGGCTATATGGAGGTGTTGATGATTTTGTGCTTGCTGTATAAACCTGTCCCACACTCAGAATGGCAAAAGTACACGCATCCTTTACTCAAGTAGAAGTACAGATAGCCGGGATTCTCCTCAAGAGCTGAGGAGAATCCTGCACTCGTTTATCATTAATTCTGCAGCTACACAACAGGGAGGCTTTCAGCTGCTTCAGCTACATGACCACCAAGTGCAAGCTCACTGAAATCGGTGTGTTTTTGATGAGATCGTATGAACTTATGACACAATGTGCACTGCTGTTGACACAAAAATAACACAAACACATTGTTATTCTTATCCTGACTTATCTTGAATCTGACATCCTTTACACTGTTCCTGGTATTTCAAAGTTGCTTTCAGCAAACCTAACCGCTTTGTCGGGGTCGGTAAAGTAGAACTCTTTGCCGTTGTGTGATACCCTCAGTTTAGCAGGGTATTGCAGACCGTATTTCACTCCTGGTTTATCCTTCAGCAACTCCCTCGCGCGTTTGAAAAAATGCGCGTCGTTTTACCACAGCAGGTGGATAGTCCGGAAAGATGTTAATTCTTTGTGCCTTGAAGACAATCTGTTGCATCCTAGCCGCTTTTTGCATTATTTCTTCCATCTTGTGGACATAATGCAGGCGCAAAATGAAAGCACGAGGGGGTTCATCATTTCCAGGGCGGGCACGATCCACAAGTGAAGGTTTCTCTAGTGACAAGGCTACTGTCAAGAGATGAGCAACGAAATCTCTAGGCTTCACTCCGAATTCAGCACCCTCTTTAATGTTGATTATGCGTATATTTTGCCTTCTGCTGCGGCTTTCGAGGTCTATGCATTTTTCAGTAAGTTGTTCTTAAACTAAGAGCTTTAGTTTAATCAGATCTTGTTCCATCTTGATCATTGTGTCCGACGAAGTAGAAGCGTAACTTTCCAGGCTTGTTAATTCCGCGGCATGATCATCCGTCGTAGCTTTAATCTCCAAAATTGCCGAGTTGGCCTCGTTTTTAAATGCTGACAGTTCTCCTCTGATAGTGACAGCAAGTTGCTCGATCTTCGAATCTATAATTTTCCTAATCTCTGATTTAATTGAGTGAAGTTCTGCACCGAGAGAAGATATCGCATTAAGGATGACTGAGCTGCTCGCCTCTGGAGCATCCTCTTCAGGCGTTTCTTCCACACAAGAGCTGGAGGCTGTCACGGCCTGGTCCGGGTTTTTTCGAGATTTTGCCGGCATAATAAGGAAACTGGACAAATTATATCCGGATGTCGGCTAGTAGTTTCTAGAATGTGAGACTATAAGTATATTAGTGCTCACTATCTTTTACAAGATGTTCTGACGAAGTTATATTAGATTTTTCACGGAGCTGTCTTGAGCTGCGTGCTACTCGCTCATATCGAAACCGGAAGTCACAAACACTTTGGTAAAAATGCTCGGTTCAACAATTTATTTTTGTTGCTCCAACGCAAACTGATTAAGTTAACTTAATATTGTTTTACAAATTTAAGCAGATTGATCATTAAACAATTAAGGCCCAATCCCGACACTATTTTTGTACCCCTAGCCCTAGCTTAAAATTTACTTCTAAGAAATGGGACAGCATTGTCGTAACAGATTCTTACTTCCGAAAATTACAGGAAACTCTTACATGAAAGCACTTCACATAAACACCTTAATTATATTATTGTCTATTAAGGCAAATAACTAGATTACACATGTCCATGTAAACATAGCCACGAGTGTCTTTGAAGTGAGTGAAAGATCCAGAAGGGCATCCTGCTGATTTGATTCAGAAGGGCACTTTTTGGTCTGATGGCTCACTAGTAAGATATACATCAGCGCTCGCATATCAGGAATGTGTGTTGTGTTTGCAGAAAGAAAGAAGCAAATTCCGATTGTGTTTAGCGCTTATACTTATCACAAACACAACAGCAGTCTGGTAGTGATTGCGTCACTTTTTTCAGGGGTTAATTATTGTGATATCTCGATTGCAACAGAGAAATACTGTAGACTGTAACACTGTAGGAAAATATCTCTGTAGATGTCTGCCATTTCATGACACATTCAACCTTATACTCTTAAAACGTGAGCAAAATTAGCTGTTTTATCATCACATTACGCTAGAGAGTCATTCAAACACCAGTGACGATAAAGTGACGTTGGGGAATTAGTAATGGCTTCAGCTGTTTTGACGTCAGCTGCAGATGTGAATGAATGGCAGAAGAAAGTAGTTCCTAATAAAAAGGGGTTTTTAGACACTCTGTGTTTGATTTTCTTATTTAAATGTACTATTATGCCGTCAAACTGTTGCATAAACGCAATATCACATGAGTAGCTGTGCGATATGGCTGTATATCAGCACTGGTGGGACACTAAGGCACTTGGACTGCGGTCTCATGCCAACGTACACCTCCCACCAGTGCTGATATCCAGCCATATTGCACTGCTACTCATGTGATATTGCTCATATATAACATTTCACATATATAACTAGGATTCCACATTTGTTGAATATATAATAATGTAGGTGCTTTCGGAGGACACTCAAATCAGCAGTCAACATTTTCTGAACTCTCCAGCAGGCAATATATCATGTCAGCACTAGATCAATGTAATCTGCTGTTAATACTTTGATTAACTGGCATTACTCTGCTGACAGACGGGACATTCTGGATCATGACGGACCTGGATCGACCTGCTTGCATTTAGGCCTGCCATTTGCATCCCATGCATATGCATCACGCTCATGAATATGAATCAAGGGCCAAACATGCGCTATACAGGGGAATTTAGGATGTGGGTGTGATTAATGCACTTATCAATTTACATATAAAGATGGATGAAGGAAGGAATGAACGGTTAGAAATGAATAAAAGAGGTTGAGAAGATGTGTAGTTTGAGCTGGAGGGAGAGAGGGAGTGTGTCTCTTTTTTAATGAGAGAGGACAGGATAATTCATCCCTCTCTCCATCCATATGAAGGAGTGTGACCTGCGCTGCGTGTGAAATCAAACCTCTGTTCCTGAATATCTGCAGCCTTTGAAAAAAATTAATTAGATGCCATACAGCTCATTAAAAGTTTACAGGGTCGGGTCCACTTTATTACTCTGTTCTTTTATCTATCCATCTACTCACCCGCGGACTTATTCATTTAGTCATTTAATAAATAAGGGGAGGGGACGAGATTAGACATGTAGGGAGAGAAAGAGAAGAAAAAGAGGAGATTAGACCACAAGGCAGAAAGGGGGAAACAATAGAGATGGAAGAGAAGGAAAAAAGGAAGGGAAGGAAAGAAAATGAAAGAAAAAGAAAGAGTAAATGTAAGGAAATGCAAGAGGAAATAAAAGGAAAGGACGTGAAATAAAGGGAAATGAAAGGAAAGGAAAGGAAAATAAAGGAAAGCAAAGGAAAGAAAATTTTAAAGGAAAGTAAGGAGGAAAGGAAAGAAAAAGGAAAGAAAAGAAAAGAAAAGAAAAGAAAAGAAAAGAAAAGAAAAAAAGAGGAAATAAAGGAAAGGAAAGAGGAAAGAAAAGAAAAAGGAAAGGAAATGAAATGAAAGAAAAGAGGA